>NC_087193.1:12822383-12955074 GCF_035594125.1 Scylla paramamosain | reverse complement strand
TTATTAAAACATGAGGTATATTATTATTAGTGGTTGTAGTTTTGTATCACAACATTAACTTATATTAGTTTTGCCTGAAAATCTCTCGTTTTCTAACATTCTCCCATCCTGCAGGCCTGAGTCCAGACCGAGACCCAGAGAAATGTAAACAAACGCACCAGTCAGACTTGATATAGGAGTGAATTTGTTGCTTTTTAAAGCGGCAGTCGGTCTGTACATGTGTGAGGTGGCGAGGGGTGTCGCCAGGGGGCGGCTAGTAGCGTCTGCCACCAGGGAAATATGTAAAAACATAAAAAAGACGCTTCTCAAGAAAGGTAAGGCCGGTTGCAGCTTTTATTTTTTCTTTATTTCTTTCCATCAGGTTAAGTTTATATTAATTCAGTTAGTTAGGTTTGCTTAAGTCTCTCTCTCTCTCTCTCTCTCTCTCTCTCTCTCTCTCTCTCTCTCTCTCTCTCTCTCTCTCTCTCTCTCTCTCTCTCTCTGTGGTGCTAATGGTGCAGGAAGGCCTTGTCTACCTGCACCATAAGCCACTATACCATGCGTCACTGTACATTTAAACTGTACCCCAAAAACTTAACCTAACTGGCCCTCACTTAAAAAAAAATATATCGTTTTTTTTTCGTGTTCTTAATATTTCAGTGCTACAATACCACATCACTGTACCCTATGATGCTAATGGTGCAGGAAGGCCTTGTCTACCTTCACCATAAGCGACTGTACCATGCGTCACTGTACCTTAAAACTGTACCACAAAAACAACCTAACTGGCCCTCACCTGAAAAAAAATATCTTTTTTTTTTTGTGTTTGCTTAATATTTCAGTGCTACAGTACCACAGCACTGTACTCTATGGTGCTAATGGTGCAGGAAGGCCTTGTCTACCTTCACCATAAGCCACTGTACCATGTGTCACTGTACCTTAAATCTGTACCACAAAAACAACCTAACTGGCCCTCACCTGAAAAAAAATCTCTTTTTTTTTTAACCTAACCTAACCTAACCTAACCTTACCTAACCTAACCTAACCTAACCTAACCTGACCTGACCTGACCTAACCCTAACCTAACCTAACCTAACCTGACCTAACCTAACCTAACCTAACCTAACCTGACCTGACCTAACCTAACCTAACCTAACCTAACCTAACCTAACCTAACCCTAACCTAACCTATCCTAACCTAACCGAGACATTAAAAATTAGTCACAAGGCAAAAAGACGATTCAAAGTGACTGACATACCAAGCAATTAATTAGTGAAATCAGTCTTTGTTGACTACTCCAAAGCCTTTCAGTTTGTCGACCTCAGTATACTGTTAGGAAAAAGTGCATTATTAAGACATTATTAGTGGTTGTATCACGGTATTTTATAATAGACTTATAACTAGTTTCCCCTGAAAATCTTTCGTTTTCTATCATTCTTTCATTCTACACGCCTGAGCCCTGACAGAGACCCAGAGAAATGTAAACAGGCACGAGTCAGACTTGATATAGGGCTGAATTTGTTGCTTTTCAGAGAGGGGCAGTCGGTCTGTACATGCGTGAGGTGGCGAGAGGCGTGTCCAGGGGGCGGCTAGTAGCGTGTGCCACCGTGGAAATATGTACAGACATAAAGAAGACGCCCTCAAGAAAGGTAAGGCCGGTTCCAGCTTTTATTTTTATTTATTTATTTCCATCCCGGCCTGGGACCGCCCCTTTCCCGAGTCCTGAGGTGTTGGGGGACGGCCCGGGGGTGCTGTGTGCCCGTGAGTGTACCAGGTGCTCAAGCATATACAAAACAAGGAAAGTTTGAAGCATTTTTAGAGGGGCAGTCGGTCTGTACTCGTACATGCGTGTACATTAATTTTGAGGTGTTCCTTGTCATCCCCTGTCACTCCTGCCTGCCTCTGTCACCTCTACCAATCCCTGTCAAGCTCTGCCAAGCCCTTTGTCACCTCTCAAGTAATGAGGTGGCTTGAGATGTGAGATTTTAAACAGAAGCCTTTGCTGTCACCCCTGCCAAGCCCTACCAAACCCTGTCAGCCCCCACCAAGGCCCTCTCAAGCCACCACTCAACCCCCTACCGAGACCTATCAGCTCTATAATCTGAAAAAAGTGCAGTGTCTTAGGAGGGATTGATTAAGTAAACAGTGACTTATGGCCAAAATGGAACTATATGGAGATTAAGTAGAGATTAGAATAGAAGCTGAAATTGAGCAGGATAGTTACAATCACAGACTTCCAACTTGCTACTCCTTGGTGTGAAAGAATCTGCAGGAAATTAAGTACATGGCAACTCCTGTTAGTCCCTCATGTGTTCTTGAAAGCAGACTGACAGATTCAGTGTGTGACATGCTGACGTGGGGGAAGGCTGTCTGGTGGCTGCTCTATGCTGTAGCTAACAAAATGGTTGTGTTTCAAGTGTTGTCATGCCTGGAAAGTCTACAGGTCATCATTACTAGTATAAATGTGTACTACAATGGTGAAATTTAGTGAAAAAATGTGCTGTTTATGTATTGGCAGGGAAAGATTTGTGCTCATCAAGACAATGATAAAAAAAAATTTTTATATTATTATTATTATTACTATTTTTTTTCTTTTACTTGTTTTGCTGTAAGATGAGACTACAATAACTGCCCCTTGATGCCCTATAAGGTACCGCGAAGCACCAAGGGGCGGCCACCCACGGTGTACAGTGAAGCACGTCCCAGCATCCCTGTCACCATCTTTTCCCTGCCAATAATTATGCATTACATTTCCCAACTAATTTCATTCTAGTGCAACATTTCTACTACTAATGGTGACCTGTACACTTCCCAGCATGACCAGTACAGCACTTCAAACAAACACAGCCTTTTCTTAGCCACAGCAAGGTGCAGCCACGACAGACAGGCTTCCCTAAGTCAGCATGTCACACTGCATCCATAACACTGAGCTTCCAGGAACACATCTGGGGGACTGATACAAGTTGCTGTGTAGGTCATTTGTCCCAGCAGACTCTTTCACACCAAGCAGGCATGAGGTGGTAGTCTGTGCAGTGCGTCAGTGCTTGGAATTTTGAACCGGTCTTGCTGCATCTATGGCCCAGAGACCAAACACAGACCAAACAGAGGGCTAGCTGAACCTAACACAAACCAAACAGACGCCCACCAGAACCATACACAGGCCCACAGAACTAACTGACTGGCTGGCCGGCTGACTCGCTGGCTGAGTGACTGACTGACTGACTGACTGACTGGCTGGCTGGCTGGCTTGCTGGCTGGCTTACTAACTGACTGACTGACTGACTGGCTGGCTGAGTGACTGATTGACTGGCTGGTTAGCTAGTTGGGTATCTAGCTGGTTGGTTGAATGGCTGACTGACTGACTGACTGACTGACTGACTGACTGACTAGCTGAGTGACTGATTGATTGGCTGGTTGGTTGAATGCCTAGCTGACTGGTTGAATGGCTGACTGACTGACTGACTGACTGACTGACTGACTGACTGACTGACTGACTGACTGACTAACTGACTGACTGACTAGCTGAGTGACTGATTGATTGGCTGGTTTGTCGAATGGCTAGCTGGCTGGTTGAATGGCTAACTGACTGACTGACTGACTGACTGACTGACTGACTGACTGACTGACTAACTGAGTGACTGATTGATTGGCTGGTTGGTTGAATGGCTAGCTGGCTGGTTGAATGGCTGACTGACTGACTGACTGACTGACTTACTGACTGACTGACTGACTAACTGACTAGCTGAGTGACTGATTGATTGGCTGGTTGGTTGAATGGCTGACTGACTGACTGACTGACTGACTGACTGACTGACTGACTAACTGACTGACTGACTGACTAGCTGAGTGACTGATTGATTGGCTAGTTGGTTGAATGGCTAGCTGGCTGGTTTGAATGGCTGACTGACTGGCTGACTGACTGACTAACTGACTGACTGACTGACTGACTGACTGACTGACTGACTAGCTGAGTGACTGATTGATTGGCTGGTTGGTTGAATGCCTAGCTGGCTGGTTGAATGGGCTGACTGACTGACTGACTGACTGACTGACTGACTGACTGACTGGACTGACTGACTGACTGACTGACTAGCTGAGTGACTGATTGATTGGCTGGTTGGTTGAATGGCTAGCTGGCTGGTTGAATGGCTAACTGACTGACTGACTGACTGACTGACTGACTGACTGACTGACTGACTGACTAACTGAGTGACTGATTGATTGGCTGGTTGGTTGAATGGCTAGCTGGCTGGTTGAATGGCTGACTGACTGACTGACTGACTGACTGACTGACTGACTGACTGACTGACTGACTGACTGACTGACTGACTAACTGACTAGCTGAGTGACTGATTGATTGGCTGGTTGGTTGAATGGCTAGCTGGCTGGTTGAATGGCTGACTGACTGACTGACTGACTGACTGACTGACTGACTGACTGACTGACTGACTGACTGACTGACTGAGTGACTGATTGATTGGCTAGTTTGGTTGAATGGCTAGCTGGCTGGTTGGAATGGCTGACTGACTGGCTGACTGACTGACTGACTGACTGACTGACTGACTGACTGACTGACTGACTAGCTGAGTGACTGATTGATTGGCTGGTTGGTTGAATGCCTAGCTGGCTGGTTGAATGGCTGACTGACTGACTGACTGACTGACTGACTGACTGACTGACTGACTGACTGACTAGCTGAGTGACTGATTTATTGGCTGGTTGGTTGAAAGGCTAGCTGGCTGGTTGAATGGCTAACTGACTGACTGACTGACTGACTGACTGACTGACTGACTGACTGACTGACTGACTGACTGACTAACTGAGTGACTGATTGATTGGCTGGTTGGTTGAATGGCTAGCTGGCTGGTTGAATGGCTGACTGACTGACTGACTGACTGACTGACTGACTGACTGACTGACTGACTGACTGACTGACTAACTGACTAGCTGAGTGACTGATTGATTGGCTGGTTGGTTGAATGGCTAGCTGGCTGGTTGAATGGCTGACTGACTGACTGACTGACTGACTGACTGACTGACTGACTGACTGACTGACTGACTAGCTGAGTGACTGATTGATTGGCTAGTTGGTTGAATGGCTAGCTGGCTGGTTGAATGGCTGACTGACTGGCTGACTGACTGACTGACTGACTGACTGACTGACTGACTGACTGACTGACTGACTAGCTGAGTGACTGATTGATTGGCTGGTTGGTTGAATGGCTAGCTGGCTGGTTGAATGGCTGACTGACTGACTGACTGACTGACTGACTGACTGACTGAGGCAGAGAGACAGGTAGGTGTTGGCAGGGTTGGTTTGGTTTGGAGTGTTGAGGTTTTATGATATTGTAGAGACAGAGAGGTTCAAAGCTTAATTAGACTTGTATCTTTGAGCCATGAGTCAGTAGAGAGGGAGAAAGAGGCAGACAGGCAGAGAGACAGGAAAAACAGGGAGGAAGAAAAGCTATTTGCACTGTACCTATAGGTCAGTATGGTGTAGAGTTGTATACTTGAATCAAGAGTAAATATAGACGCAGATACGAAGGCGGGCAAGCTGAGAGAGAGGGAAAGAAAGGGTCTGAATGAAAGGGAGGAGTCAGGCCTGCAGAAGGGGAGCTTTTGGTATTGTTTACTGATTAGTGTGAAAAAGTGTTGTGTTGTGTTGTGAGGTGCAGAGAAAGAGAGAGAGGCTTGTGTGGTGATATTTCATGTTGATGTACAGCAATATGAAATAGTTCTCAGGAGAGAGAGAAAGAGATAGAAATTAGTGACACACACACACACACACACACACACACACACACACACACACACAGTAATACTCTATAGAAACCTATTTCTTTCCTAATTTGTCTATCTCCATCTTGTTTTTCATTGTAAGTCATTAATGTTTATCTTGTATTGTCTTGGCATTATTAAAACATGAGGTATATTATTATTAGTGGTTGTAGTTTTGTATCACAACATTAACTTATATTAGTTTTGCCTGAAAATCTCTCGTTTTCTAACATTCTCCCATCCTGCAGGCCTGAGTCCAGACCGAGACCCAGAGAAATGTAAACAAACGCACCAGTCAGACTTGATATAGGAGTGAATTTGTTGCTTTTTAAAGCGGCAGTCGGTCTGTACATGTGTGAGGTGGCGAGGGGTGTCGCCAGGGGGCGGCTAGTAGCGTCTGCCACCAGGGAAATATGTAAAAACATAAAAAAGACGCTTCTCAAGAAAGGTAAGGCCGGTTGCAGCTTTTATTTTTTCTTTATTTCTTTCCATCAGGTTAGGTTTATATTAATTCAGTTAGTTAGGTTTGCTTAAGTCTCTCTCTCTCTCTCTCTCTCTCTCTCTCTCTCTCTCTCTCTCTCTCTCTCTCTCTCTCTCTCTCTCTCTCTCTCTCTCTCTCTCTCTCTCTGTGGTGCTAATGGTGCAGGAAGGCCTTGTCTACCTGCACCATAAGCCACTATACCATGCGTCACTGTACATTTAAACTGTACCCCAAAAACTTAACCTAACTGGCCCTCACTTAAAAAAAAATATATCGTTTTTTTTTTCGTGTTCTTAATATTTCAGTGCTACAATACCACATCACTGTACCCTATGATGCTAATGGTGCAGGAAGGCCTTGTCTACCTTCACCATAAGCGACTGTACCATGCGTCACTGTACCTTAAAACTGTACCACAAAAACAACCTAACTGGCCCTCACCTGAAAAAAAATATCTTTTTTTTTTTTGTGTTTGCTTAATATTTCAGTGCTACAGTACCACAGCACTGTACTCTATGGTGCTAATGGTGCAGGAAGGCCTTGTCTACCTTCACCATAAGCCACTGTACCATGTGTCACTGTACCTTAAATCTGTACCACAAAAACAACCTAACTGGCCCTCACCTGAAAAAAAATCTCTTTTTTTTTTAACCTAACCTAACCTAACCTAACCTTACCTAACCTAACCTAACCTAACCTAACCTGACCTGACCTGACCTAACCTAACCTAACCTAACCTAACCTGACCTAACCTAACCTAACCTAACCTAACCTGACCTGACCTAACCTAACCTAACCTAACCTAACCTAACCTAACCTAACCTATCCTAACCTAACCGAGACATTAAAAATTAGTCACAAGGCAAAAAGACGATTCAAAGTGACTGACATACCAAGCAATTAATTAGTGAAATCAGTCTTTGTTGACTACTCCAAAGCCTTTCAGTTTGTCGACCTCAGTATACTGTTAGGAAAAAGTGCATTATTAAGACATTATTAGTGGTTGTATCACGGTATTTTATAATAGACTTATAACTAGTTTCCCCTGAAAATCTTTCGTTTTCTATCATTCTTTCATTCTACACGCCTGAGCCCTGACAGAGACCCAGAGAAATGTAAACAGGCACGAGTCAGACTTGATATAGGGCTGAATTTGTTGCTTTTCAGAGAGGGGCAGTCGGTCTGTACATGCGTGAGGTGGCGAGAGGCGTGTCCAGGGGGCGGCTAGTAGCGTGTGCCACCGTGGAAATATGTACAGACATAAAGAAGACGCCCTCAAGAAAGGTAAGGCCGGTTCCAGCTTTTATTTTTATTTATTTATTTCCATCCCGGCCTGGGACCGCCCCTTTCCCGAGTCCTGAGGTGTTGGGGGACGGCCCGGGGGTGCTGTGTGCCCGTGAGTGTACCAGGTGCTCAAGCATATACAAAACAAGGAAAGTTTGAAGCATTTTTAGAGGGGCAGTCGGTCTGTACTCGTACATGCGTGTACATTAATTTTGAGGTGTTCCTTGTCATCCCCTGTCACTCCTGCCTGCCTCTGTCACCTCTACCAATCCCTGTCAAGCTCTGCCAAGCCCTTTGTCACCTCTCAAGTAATGAGGTGGCTTGAGATGTGAGATTTTAAACAGAAGCCTTTGCTGTCACCCCTGCCAAGCCCTACCAAACCCTGTCAGCCCCCACCAAGGCCCTCTCAAGCCACCACTCAACCCCCTACCGAGACCTATCAGCTCTATAATCTGAAAAAAGTGCAGTGTCTTAGGAGGGATTGATTAAGTAAACAGTGACTTATGGCCAAAATGGAACTATATGGAGATTAAGTAGAGATTAGAATAGAAGCTGAAATTGAGCAGGATAGTTACAATCACAGACTTCCAACTTGCTACTCCTTGGTGTGAAAGAATCTGCAGGAAATTAAGTACATGGCAACTCCTGTTAGTCCCTCATGTGTTCTTGAAAGCAGACTGACAGATTCAGTGTGTGACATGCTGACGTGGGGGAAGGCTGTCTGGTGGCTGCTCTATGCTGTAGCTAACAAAATGGTTGTGTTTCAAGTGTTGTCATGCCTGGAAAGTCTACAGGTCATCATTACTAGTATAAATGTGTACTACAATGGTGAAATTTAGTGAAAAAATGTGCTGTTTATGTATTGGCAGGGAAAGATTTGTGCTCATCAAGACAATGATAAAAAAAAATTTTATATTATTATTATTATTACTATTTTTTTTCTTTTACTTGTTTTGCTGTAAGATGAGACTACAATAACTGCCCCTTGATGCCCTATAAGGTACCGCCAAGCACCAAGGGGCGGCCACCACGGTGCACAGTGAAGCACGTCCCAGCATCCCTGTCACCATCTTTTCCCTGCCAATAATTATGCATTACATTTCCCAACTAATTTCATTCTAGTGCAACATTTCTACTACTAATGGTGACCTGTACACTTCCCAGCATGACCAGTACAGCACTTCAAACAAACACAGCCTTTTCTTAGCCACAGCAAGGTGCAGCCACGACAGACAGCCTTCCCTAAGTCAGCATGTCACACTGCATCCATAACACTGAGCTTCCAGGAACACATCTGGGGGACTGATACAAGTTGCTGTGTAGGTCATTTGTCCCAGCAGACTCTTTCACACCAAGCAGGCATGAGGTGGTAGTCTGTGCAGTGCGTCAGTGCTTGGAATTTTGAACCGGTCTTGCTGCATCTATGGCCCAGAGACCAAACACAGACCAAACAGAGGGCTAGCTGAACCTAACACAAACCAAACAGACGCCCACCAGAACCATACACAGGCCCACAGAACTAACTGACTGGCTGGCCGGCTGACTCGCTGGCTGAGTGACTGACTGACTGACTGACTGACTGGCTGGCTGGCTGGCTTGCTGGCTGGCTTACTAACTGACTGACTGACTGACTGGCTGGCTGAGTGACTGATTGACTGGCTGGTTAGCTAGTTGGGTGGCTAGCTGGTTGGTTGAATGGCTGACTGACTGACTGACTGACTGACTGACTGACTGACTAGCTGAGTGACTGATTGATTGGCTGGTTGGTTGAATGCCTAGCTGGCTGGTTGAATGGCTGACTGACTGACTGACTGACTGACTGACTGACTGACTGACTGACTGACTAACTGACTGACTGACTAGCTGAGTGACTGATTGATTGGCTGGTTTGTCGAATGGCTAGCTGGCTGGTTGAATGGCTAACTGACTGACTGACTGACTGACTGACTGACTGACTGACTGACTGACTAACTGAGTGACTGATTGATTGGCTGGTTGGTTGAATGGCTAGCTGGCTGGTTGAATGGCTGACTGACTGACTGACTGACTGACTTACTGACTGACTGACTGACTAACTGACTAGCTGAGTGACTGATTGATTGGCTGGTTGGTTGAATGGCTGACTGACTGACTGACTGACTGACTGACTGACTGACTGACTAACTGACTGACTGACTGACTAGCTGAGTGACTGATTGATTGGCTAGTTGGTTGAATGGCTAGCTGGCTGGTTGAATGGCTGACTGACTGGCTGACTGACTGACTAACTGACTGACTGACTGACTGACTGACTGACTGACTGACTAGCTGAGTGACTGATTGATTGGCTGGTTGGTTGAATGCCTAGCTGGCTGGTTGAATGGCTGACTGACTGACTGACTGACTGACTGACTGACTGACTGACTGACTGACTGACTGACTGACTGACTAGCTGAGTGACTGATTGATTGGCTGGTTGGTTGAATGGCTAGCTGGCTGGTTGAATGGCTAACTGACTGACTGACTGACTGACTGACTGACTGACTGACTGACTGACTGACTAACTGAGTGACTGATTGATTGGCTGGTTGGTTGAATGGCTAGCTGGCTGGTTGAATGGCTGACTGACTGACTGACTGACTGACTGACTGACTGACTGACTGACTGACTGACTGACTGACTGACTGACTGACTAACTGACTAGCTGAGTGACTGATTGATTGGCTGGTTGGTTGAATGGCTAGCTGGCTGGTTGAATGGCTGACTGACTGACTGACTGACTGACTGACTGACTGACTGACTGACTGACTGACTGACTGACTGACTGAGTGACTGATTGATTGGCTAGTTGGTTGAATGGCTAGCTGGCTGGTTGAATGGCTGACTGACTGGCTGACTGACTGACTGACTGACTGACTGACTGACTGACTGACTGACTGACTAGCTGAGTGACTGATTGATTGGCTGGTTGGTTGAATGCCTAGCTGGCTGGTTGAATGGCTGACTGACTGACTGACTGACTGACTGACTGACTGACTGACTGACTGACTGACTAGCTGAGTGACTGATTTATTGGCTGGTTGGTTGAATGGCTAGCTGGCTGGTTGAATGGCTAACTGACTGACTGACTGACTGACTGACTGACTGACTGACTGACTGACTGACTGACTGACTGACTAACTGAGTGACTGATTGATTGGCTGGTTGGTTGAATGGCTAGCTGGCTGGTTGAATGGCTGACTGACTGACTGACTGACTGACTGACTGACTGACTGACTGACTGACTGACTGACTGACTGACTAACTGACTAGCTGAGTGACTGATTGATTGGCTGGTTGGTTGAATGGCTAGCTGGCTGGTTGAATGGCTGACTGACTGACTGACTGACTGACTGACTGACTGACTGACTGACTGACTGACTGACTAGCTGAGTGACTGATTGATTGGCTAGTTGGTTGAATGGCTAGCTGGCTGGTTGAATGGCTGACTGACTGGCTGACTGACTGACTGACTGACTGACTGACTGACTGACTGACTGACTGACTGACTAGCTGAGTGACTGATTGATTGGCTGGTTGGTTGAATGGCTAGCTGGCTGGTTGAATGGCTGACTGACTGACTGACTGACTGACTGACTGACTGACTGAGGCAGAGAGACAGGTAGGTGTTGGCAGGGTTGGTTTGGTTTGGAGTGTTGAGGTTTTATGATATTGTAGAGACAGAGAGGTTCAAAGCTTAATTAGACTTGTATCTTTGAGCCATGAGTCAGTAGAGAGGGAGAAAGAGGCAGACAGGCAGAGAGACAGGAAAAACAGGGAGGAAGAAAAGCTATTTGCACTGTACCTATAGGTCAGTATGGTGTAGAGTTGTATACTTGAATCAAGAGTAAATATAGACGCAGATACGAAGGCGGGCAAGCTGAGAGAGAGGGAAAGAAAGGGTCTGAATGAAAGGGAGGAGTCAGGCCTGCAGAAGGGGAGCTTTTGGTATTGTTTACTGATTAGTGTGATAAAGTGTTGTGTTGTGTTGTGAGGTGCAGAGAAAGAGAGAGAGGCTTGTGTGGTGATATTTCATGTTGATGTACAGCAATATGAAATAGTTCTCAGGAGAGAGAGAAAGAGATAGAAATTAGTGACACACACACACACACACACACACACACACACACACACACACACACACAGTAATACTCTATAGAAACCTATTTCTTTCCTAATTTGTCTATCTCCATCTTGTTTTTCATTGTAAGTCATTAATGTTTATCTTGTATTGTCTTGGCATTATTAAAACATGAGGTATATTATTATTAGTGGTTGTAGTTTTGTATCACAACATTAACTTATATTAGTTTTGCCTGAAAATCTCTCGTTTTCTAACATTCTCCCATCCTGCAGGCCTGAGTCCAGACCGAGACCCAGAGAAATGTAAACAAACGCACCAGTCAGACTTGATATAGGAGTGAATTTGTTGCTTTTTAAAGCGGCAGTCGGTCTGTACATGTGTGAGGTGGCGAGGGGTGTCGCCAGGGGGCGGCTAGTAGCGTCTGCCACCAGGGAAATATGTAAAAACATAAAAAAGACGCTTCTCAAGAAAGGTAAGGCCGGTTGCAGCTTTTATTTTTTCTTTATTTCTTTCCATCAGGTTAGGTTTATATTAATTCAGTTAGTTAGGTTTGCTTAAGTCTCTCTCTCTCTCTCTCTCTCTCTCTCTCTCTCTCTCTCTCTCTCTCTCTCTCTCTCTCTCTCTCTCTCTCTCTCTCTCTCTCTCTCTCTCTGTGGTGCTAATGGTGCAGGAAGGCCTTGTCTACCTGCACCATAAGCCACTATACCATGCGTCACTGTACATTTAAACTGTACCCCAAAAACTTAACCTAACTGGCCCTCACTTAAAAAAAAATATATCGTTTTTTTTTCGTGTTCTTAATATTTCAGTGCTACAATACCACATCACTGTACCCTATGATGCTAATGGTGCAGGAAGGCCTTGTCTACCTTCACCATAAGCGACTGTACCATGCGTCACTGTACCTTAAAACTGTACCACAAAAACAACCTAACTGGCCCTCACCTGAAAAAAAATATCTTTTTTTTTTTGTGTTTGCTTAATATTTCAGTGCTACAGTACCACAGCACTGTACTCTATGGTGCTAATGGTGCAGGAAGGCCTTGTCTACCTTCACCATAAGCCACTGTACCATGTGTCACTGTACCTTAAATCTGTACCACAAAAACAACCTAACTGGCCCTCACCTGAAAAAAAATCTCTTTTTTTTTTAACCTAACCTAACCTAACCTAACCTTACCTAACCTAACCTAACCTAACCTAACCTGACCTGACCTGACCTAACCTAACCTAACCTAACCTGACCTAACCTAACCTAACCTAACCTAACCTGACCTGACCTAACCTAACCTAACCTAACCTAACCTAACCTAACCTAACCTATCCTAACCTAACCGAGACATTAAAAATTAGTCACAAGGCAAAAAGACGATTCAAAGTGACTGACATACCAAGCAATTAATTAGTGAAATCAGTCTTTGTTGACTACTCCAAAGCCTTTCAGTTTGTCGACCTCAGTATACTGTTAGGAAAAAGTGCATTATTAAGACATTATTAGTGGTTGTATCACGGTATTTTATAATAGACTTATAACTAGTTTCCCCTGAAAATCTTTCGTTTTCTATCATTCTTTCATTCTACACGCCTGAGCCCTGACAGAGACCCAGAGAAATGTAAACAGGCACGAGTCAGACTTGATATAGGGCTGAATTTGTTGCTTTTCAGAGAGGGGCAGTCGGTCTGTACATGCGTGAGGTGGCGAGAGGCGTGTCCAGGGGGCGGCTAGTAGCGTGTGCCACCGTGGAAATATGTACAGACATAAAGAAGACGCCCTCAAGAAAGGTAAGGCCGGTTCCAGCTTTTATTTTTATTTATTTATTTCCATCCCGGCCTGGGACCGCCCCTTTCCCGAGTCCTGAGGTGTTGGGGGACGGCCCGGGGGTGCTGTGTGCCCGTGAGTGTACCAGGTGCTCAAGCATATACAAAACAAGGAAAGTTTGAAGCATTTTTAGAGGGGCAGTCGGTCTGTACTCGTACATGCGTGTACATTAATTTTGAGGTGTTCCTTGTCATCCCCTGTCACTCCTGCCTGCCTCTGTCACCTCTACCAATCCCTGTCAAGCTCTGCCAAGCCCTTTGTCACCTCTCAAGTAATGAGGTGGCTTGAGATGTGAGATTTTAAACAGAAGCCTTTGCTGTCACCCCTGCCAAGCCCTACCAAACCCTGTCAGCCCCCACCAAGGCCCTCTCAAGCCACCACTCAACCCCCTACCGAGACCTATCAGCTCTATAATCTGAAAAAAGTGCAGTGTCTTAGGAGGGATTGATTAAGTAAACAGTGACTTATGGCCAAAATGGAACTATATGGAGATTAAGTAGAGATTAGAATAGAAGCTGAAATTGAGCAGGATAGTTACAATCACAGACTTCCAACTTGCTACTCCTTGGTGTGAAAGAATCTGCAGGAAATTAAGTACATGGCAACTCCTGTTAGTCCCTCATGTGTTCTTGAAAGCAGACTGACAGATTCAGTGTGTGACATGCTGACGTGGGGGAAGGCTGTCTGGTGGCTGCTCTATGCTGTAGCTAACAAAATGGTTGTGTTTCAAGTGTTGTCATGCCTGGAAAGTCTACAGGTCATCATTACTAGTATAAATGTGTACTACAATGGTGAAATTTAGTGAAAAAATGTGCTGTTTATGTATTGGCAGGGAAAGATTTGTGCTCATCAAGACAATGATAAAAAAATTTTTATATTATTATTATTATTACTATTTTTTTTCTTTTACTTGTTTTGCTGTAAGATGAGACTACAATAACTGCCCCTTGATGCCCTATAAGGTACCGCCAAGCACCAAGGGGCGGCCACCACGGTGCACAGTGAAGCACGTCCCAGCATCCCTGTCACCATCTTTTCCCTGCCAATAATTATGCATTACATTTCCCAACTAATTTCATTCTAGTGCAACATTTCTACTACTAATGGTGACCTGTACACTTCCCAGCATGACCAGTACAGCACTTCAAACAAACACAGCCTTTTCTTAGCCACAGCAAGGTGCAGCCACGACAGACAGCCTTCCCTAAGTCAGCATGTCACACTGCATCCATAACACTGAGCTTCCAGGAACACATCTGGGGGACTGATACAAGTTGCTGTGTAGGTCATTTGTCCCAGCAGACTCTTTCACACCAAGCAGGCATGAGGTGGTAGTCTGTGCAGTGCGTCAGTGCTTGGAATTTTGAACCGGTCTTGCTGCATCTATGGCCCAGAGACCAAACACAGACCAAACAGAGGGCTAGCTGAACCTAACACAAACCAAACAGACGCCCACCAGAACCATACACAGGCCCACAGAACTAACTGACTGGCTGGCCGGCTGACTCGCTGGCTGAGTGACTGACTGACTGACTGACTGACTGGCTGGCTGGCTGGCTTGCTGGCTGGCTTACTAACTGACTGACTGACTGACTGGCTGGCTGAGTGACTGATTGACTGGCTGGTTAGCTAGTTGGGTGGCTAGCTGGTTGGTTGAATGGCTGACTGACTGACTGACTGACTGACTGACTGACTGACTAGCTGAGTGACTGATTGATTGGCTGGTTGGTTGAATGCCTAGCTGGCTGGTTGAATGGCTGACTGACTGACTGACTGACTGACTGACTGACTGACTGACTGACTGACTAACTGACTGACTGACTAGCTGAGTGACTGATTGATTGGCTGGTTTGTCGAATGGCTAGCTGGCTGGTTGAATGGCTAACTGACTGACTGACTGACTGACTGACTGACTGACTGACTGACTGACTAACTGAGTGACTGATTGATTGGCTGGTTGGTTGAATGGCTAGCTGGCTGGTTGAATGGCTGACTGACTGACTGACTGACTGACTTACTGACTGACTGACTGACTAACTGACTAGCTGAGTGACTGATTGATTGGCTGGTTGGTTGAATGGCTGACTGACTGACTGACTGACTGACTGACTGACTGACTGACTAACTGACTGACTGACTGACTAGCTGAGTGACTGATTGATTGGCTAGTTGGTTGAATGGCTAGCTGGCTGGTTGAATGGCTGACTGACTGGCTGACTGACTGACTAACTGACTGACTGACTGACTGACTGACTGACTAGCTGAGTGACTGATTGATTGGCTGGTTGGTTGAATGCCTAGCTGGCTGGTTGAATGGCTGACTGACTGACTGACTGACTGACTGACTGACTGACTGACTGACTGACTGACTGACTGACTGACTAGCTGAGTGACTGATTGATTGGCTGGTTGGTTGAATGGCTAGCTGGCTGGTTGAATGGCTAACTGACTGACTGACTGACTGACTGACTGACTGACTGACTGACTGACTGACTAACTGAGTGACTGATTGATTGGCTGGTTGGTTGAATGGCTAGCTGGCTGGTTGAATGGCTGACTGACTGACTGACTGACTGACTGACTGACTGACTGACTGACTGACTGACTGACTGACTGACTGACTGACTAACTGACTAGCTGAGTGACTGATTGATTGGCTGGTTGGTTGAATGGCTAGCTGGCTGGTTGAATGGCTGACTGACTGACTGACTGACTGACTGACTGACTGACTGACTGACTGACTGACTGACTGACTGACTGAGTGACTGATTGATTGGCTAGTTGGTTGAATGGCTAGCTGGCTGGTTGAATGGCTGACTGACTGGCTGACTGACTGACTGACTGACTGACTGACTGACTGACTGACTGACTGACTAGCTGAGTGACTGATTGATTGGCTGGTTGGTTGAATGCCTAGCTGGCTGGTTGAATGGCTGACTGACTGACTGACTGACTGACTGACTGACTGACTGACTGACTGACTGACTAGCTGAGTGACTGATTTATTGGCTGGTTGGTTGAATGGCTAGCTGGCTGGTTGAATGGCTAACTGACTGACTGACTGACTGACTGACTGACTGACTGACTGACTGACTGACTGACTGACTGACTAACTGAGTGACTGATTGATTGGCTGGTTGGTTGAATGGCTAGCTGGCTGGTTGAATGGCTGACTGACTGACTGACTGACTGACTGACTGACTGACTGACTGACTGACTGACTGACTGACTGACTAACTGACTAGCTGAGTGACTGATTGATTGGCTGGTTGGTTGAATGGCTAGCTGGCTGGTTGAATGGCTGACTGACTGACTGACTGACTGACTGACTGACTGACTGACTGACTGACTGACTGACTAGCTGAGTGACTGATTGATTGGCTAGTTGGTTGAATGGCTAGCTGGCTGGTTGAATGGCTGACTGACTGGCTGACTGACTGACTGACTGACTGACTGACTGACTGACTGACTGACTGACTGACTAGCTGAGTGACTGATTGATTGGCTGGTTGGTTGAATGGCTAGCTGGCTGGTTGAATGGCTGACTGACTGACTGACTGACTGACTGACTGACTGACTGAGGCAGAGAGACAGGTAGGTGTTGGCAGGGTTGGTTTGGTTTGGAGTGTTGAGGTTTTATGATATTGTAGAGACAGAGAGGTTCAAAGCTTAATTAGACTTGTATCTTTGAGCCATGAGTCAGTAGAGAGGGAGAAAGAGGCAGACAGGCAGAGAGACAGGAAAAACAGGGAGGAAGAAAAGCTATTTGCACTGTACCTATAGGTCAGTATGGTGTAGAGTTGTATACTTGAATCAAGAGTAAATATAGACGCAGATACGAAGGCGGGCAAGCTGAGAGAGAGGGAAAGAAAGGGTCTGAATGAAAGGGAGGAGTCAGGCCTGCAGAAGGGGAGCTTTTGGTATTGTTTACTGATTAGTGTGATAAAGTGTTGTGTTGTGTTGTGAGGTGCAGAGAAAGAGAGAGAGGCTTGTGTGGTGATATTTCATGTTGATGTACAGCAATATGAAATAGTTCTCAGGAGAGAGAGAAAGAGATAGAAATTAGTGACACACACACACACACACACACACACACACACACACACACACACAGTAATACTCTATAGAAACCTATTTCTTTCCTAATTTGTCTATCTCCATCTTGTTTTTCATTGTAAGTCATTAATGTTTATCTTGTATTGTCTTGGCATTATTAAAACATGAGGTATATTATTATTAGTGGTTGTAGTTTTGTATCACAACATTAACTTATATTAGTTTTGCCTGAAAATCTCTCGTTTTCTAACATTCTCCCATCCTGCAGGCCTGAGTCCAGACCGAGACCCAGAGAAATGTAAACAAACGCACCAGTCAGACTTGATATAGGAGTGAATTTGTTGCTTTTTAAAGCGGCAGTCGGTCTGTACATGTGTGAGGTGGCGAGGGGTGTCGCCAGGGGGCGGCTAGTAGCGTCTGCCACCAGGGAAATATGTAAAAACATAAAAAAGACGCTTCTCAAGAAAGGTAAGGCCGGTTGCAGCTTTTATTTTTTCTTTATTTCTTTCCATCAGGTTAGGTTTATATTAATTCAGTTAGTTAGGTTTGCTTAAGTCTCTCTCTCTCTCTCTCTCTCTCTCTCTCTCTCTCTCTCTCTCTCTCTCTCTCTCTCTCTCTCTCTCTCTCTCTCTCTCTCTCTCTCTCTCTCTCTCTGTGGTGCTAATGGTGCAGGAAGGCCTTGTCTACCTGCACCATAAGCCACTATACCATGCGTCACTGTACATTTAAACTGTACCCCAAAAACTTAACCTAACTGGCCCTCACTTAAAAAAAAATATATCGTTTTTTTTTTCGTGTTCTTAATATTTCAGTGCTACAATACCACATCACTGTACCCTATGATGCTAATGGTGCAGGAAGGCCTTGTCTACCTTCACCATAAGCGACTGTACCATGCGTCACTGTACCTTAAAACTGTACCACAAAAACAACCTAACTGGCCCTCACCTGAAAAAAAATATCTTTTTTTTTTTGTGTTTGCTTAATATTTCAGTGCTACAGTACCACAGCACTGTACTCTATGGTGCTAATGGTGCAGGAAGGCCTTGTCTACCTTCACCATAAGCCACTGTACCATGTGTCACTGTACCTTAAATCTGTACCACAAAAACAACCTAACTGGCCCTCACCTGAAAAAAAATCTCTTTTTTTTTTAACCTAACCTAACCTAACCTAACCTTACCTAACCTAACCTAACCTAACCTAACCTGACCTGACCTGACCTAACCTAACCTAACCTAACCTAACCTGACCTAACCTAACCTAACCTAACCTAACCTGACCTGACCTAACCTAACCTAACCTAACCTAACCTAACCTAACCTAACCTATCCTAACCTAACCGAGACATTAAAAATTAGTCACAAGGCAAAAAGACGATTCAAAGTGACTGACATACCAAGCAATTAATTAGTGAAATCAGTCTTTGTTGACTACTCCAAAGCCTTTCAGTTTGTCGACCTCAGTATACTGTTAGGAAAAAGTGCATTATTAAGACATTATTAGTGGTTGTATCACGGTATTTTATAATAGACTTATAACTAGTTTCCCCTGAAAATCTTTCGTTTTCTATCATTCTTTCATTCTACACGCCTGAGCCCTGACAGAGACCCAGAGAAATGTAAACAGGCACGAGTCAGACTTGATATAGGGCTGAATTTGTTGCTTTTCAGAGAGGGGCAGTCGGTCTGTACATGCGTGAGGTGGCGAGAGGCGTGTCCAGGGGGCGGCTAGTAGCGTGTGCCACCGTGGAAATATGTACAGACATAAAGAAGACGCCCTCAAGAAAGGTAAGGCCGGTTCCAGCTTTTATTTTTATTTATTTATTTCCATCCCGGCCTGGGACCGCCCCTTTCCCGAGTCCTGAGGTGTTGGGGGACGGCCCGGGGGTGCTGTGTGCCCGTGAGTGTACCAGGTGCTCAAGCATATACAAAACAAGGAAAGTTTGAAGCATTTTTAGAGGGGCAGTCGGTCTGTACTCGTACATGCGTGTACATTAATTTTGAGGTGTTCCTTGTCATCCCCTGTCACTCCTGCCTGCCTCTGTCACCTCTACCAATCCCTGTCAAGCTCTGCCAAGCCCTTTGTCACCTCTCAAGTAATGAGGTGGCTTGAGATGTGAGATTTTAAACAGAAGCCTTTGCTGTCACCCCTGCCAAGCCCTACCAAACCCTGTCAGCCCCCACCAAGGCCCTCTCAAGCCACCACTCAACCCCCTACCGAGACCTATCAGCTCTATAATCTGAAAAAAGTGCAGTGTCTTAGGAGGGATTGATTAAGTAAACAGTGACTTATGGCCAAAATGGAACTATATGGAGATTAAGTAGAGATTAGAATAGAAGCTGAAATTGAGCAGGATAGTTACAATCACAGACTTCCAACTTGCTACTCCTTGGTGTGAAAGAATCTGCAGGAAATTAAGTACATGGCAACTCCTGTTAGTCCCTCATGTGTTCTTGAAAGCAGACTGACAGATTCAGTGTGTGACATGCTGACGTGGGGGAAGGCTGTCTGGTGGCTGCTCTATGCTGTAGCTAACAAAATGGTTGTGTTTCAAGTGTTGTCATGCCTGGAAAGTCTACAGGTCATCATTACTAGTATAAATGTGTACTACAATGGTGAAATTTAGTGAAAAAATGTGCTGTTTATGTATTGGCAGGGAAAGATTTGTGCTCATCAAGACAATGATAAAAAAATTTTTATATTATTATTATTATTACTATTTTTTTTCTTTTACTTGTTTTGCTGTAAGATGAGACTACAATAACTGCCCCTTGATGCCCTATAAGGTACCGCCAAGCACCAAGGGGCGGCCACCACGGTGCACAGTGAAGCACGTCCCAGCATCCCTGTCACCATCTTTTCCCTGCCAATAATTATGCATTACATTTCCCAACTAATTTCATTCTAGTGCAACATTTCTACTACTAATGGTGACCTGTACACTTCCCAGCATGACCAGTACAGCACTTCAAACAAACACAGCCTTTTCTTAGCCACAGCAAGGTGCAGCCACGACAGACAGCCTTCCCTAAGTCAGCATGTCACACTGCATCCATAACACTGAGCTTCCAGGAACACATCTGGGGGACTGATACAAGTTGCTGTGTAGGTCATTTGTCCCAGCAGACTCTTTCACACCAAGCAGGCATGAGGTGGTAGTCTGTGCAGTGCGTCAGTGCTTGGAATTTTGAACCGGTCTTGCTGCATCTATGGCCCAGAGACCAAACACAGACCAAACAGAGGGCTAGCTGAACCTAACACAAACCAAACAGACGCCCACCAGAACCATACACAGGCCCACAGAACTAACTGACTGGCTGGCCGGCTGACTCGCTGGCTGAGTGACTGACTGACTGACTGACTGACTGGCTGGCTGGCTGGCTTGCTGGCTGGCTTACTAACTGACTGACTGACTGACTGGCTGGCTGAGTGACTGATTGACTGGCTGGTTAGCTAGTTGGGTGGCTAGCTGGTTGGTTGAATGGCTGACTGACTGACTGACTGACTGACTGACTGACTGACTAGCTGAGTGACTGATTGATTGGCTGGTTGGTTGAATGCCTAGCTGGCTGGTTGAATGGCTGACTGACTGACTGACTGACTGACTGACTGACTGACTGACTGACTGACTAACTGACTGACTGACTAGCTGAGTGACTGATTGATTGGCTGGTTTGTCGAATGGCTAGCTGGCTGGTTGAATGGCTAACTGACTGACTGACTGACTGACTGACTGACTGACTGACTGACTGACTAACTGAGTGACTGATTGATTGGCTGGTTGGTTGAATGGCTAGCTGGCTGGTTGAATGGCTGACTGACTGACTGACTGACTGACTTACTGACTGACTGACTGACTAACTGACTAGCTGAGTGACTGATTGATTGGCTGGTTGGTTGAATGGCTGACTGACTGACTGACTGACTGACTGACTGACTGACTGACTAACTGACTGACTGACTGACTAGCTGAGTGACTGATTGATTGGCTAGTTGGTTGAATGGCTAGCTGGCTGGTTGAATGGCTGACTGACTGGCTGACTGACTGACTAACTGACTGACTGACTGACTGACTGACTGACTGACTGACTAGCTGAGTGACTGATTGATTGGCTGGTTGGTTGAATGCCTAGCTGGCTGGTTGAATGGCTGACTGACTGACTGACTGACTGACTGACTGACTGACTGACTGACTGACTGACTGACTGACTGACTAGCTGAGTGACTGATTGATTGGCTGGTTGGTTGAATGGCTAGCTGGCTGGTTGAATGGCTAACTGACTGACTGACTGACTGACTGACTGACTGACTGACTGACTGACTGACTAACTGAGTGACTGATTGATTGGCTGGTTGGTTGAATGGCTAGCTGGCTGGTTGAATGGCTGACTGACTGACTGACTGACTGACTGACTGACTGACTGACTGACTGACTGACTGACTGACTGACTGACTGACTAACTGACTAGCTGAGTGACTGATTGATTGGCTGGTTGGTTGAATGGCTAGCTGGCTGGTTGAATGGCTGACTGACTGACTGACTGACTGACTGACTGACTGACTGACTGACTGACTGACTGACTGACTGACTGAGTGACTGATTGATTGGCTAGTTGGTTGAATGGCTAGCTGGCTGGTTGAATGGCTGACTGACTGGCTGACTGACTGACTGACTGACTGACTGACTGACTGACTGACTGACTGACTAGCTGAGTGACTGATTGATTGGCTGGTTGGTTGAATGCCTAGCTGGCTGGTTGAATGGCTGACTGACTGACTGACTGACTGACTGACTGACTGACTGACTGACTGACTGACTAGCTGAGTGACTGATTTATTGGCTGGTTGGTTGAATGGCTAGCTGGCTGGTTGAATGGCTAACTGACTGACTGACTGACTGACTGACTGACTGACTGACTGACTGACTGACTGACTGACTGACTAACTGAGTGACTGATTGATTGGCTGGTTGGTTGAATGGCTAGCTGGCTGGTTGAATGGCTGACTGACTGACTGACTGACTGACTGACTGACTGACTGACTGACTGACTGACTGACTGACTGACTAACTGACTAGCTGAGTGACTGATTGATTGGCTGGTTGGTTGAATGGCTAGCTGGCTGGTTGAATGGCTGACTGACTGACTGACTGACTGACTGACTGACTGACTGACTGACTGACTGACTGACTAGCTGAGTGACTGATTGATTGGCTAGTTGGTTGAATGGCTAGCTGGCTGGTTGAATGGCTGACTGACTGGCTGACTGACTGACTGACTGACTGACTGACTGACTGACTGACTGACTGACTGACTAGCTGAGTGACTGATTGATTGGCTGGTTGGTTGAATGGCTAGCTGGCTGGTTGAATGGCTGACTGACTGACTGACTGACTGACTGACTGACTGACTGAGGCAGAGAGACAGGTAGGTGTTGGCAGGGTTGGTTTGGTTTGGAGTGTTGAGGTTTTATGATATTGTAGAGACAGAGAGGTTCAAAGCTTAATTAGACTTGTATCTTTGAGCCATGAGTCAGTAGAGAGGGAGAAAGAGGCAGACAGGCAGAGAGACAGGAAAAACAGGGAGGAAGAAAAGCTATTTGCACTGTACCTATAGGTCAGTATGGTGTAGAGTTGTATACTTGAATCAAGAGTAAATATAGACGCAGATACGAAGGCGGGCAAGCTGAGAGAGAGGGAAAGAAAGGGTCTGAATGAAAGGGAGGAGTCAGGCCTGCAGAAGGGGAGCTTTTGGTATTGTTTACTGATTAGTGTGATAAAGTGTTGTGTTGTGTTGTGAGGTGCAGAGAAAGAGAGAGAGGCTTGTGTGGTGATATTTCATGTTGATGTACAGCAATATGAAATAGTTCTCAGGAGAGAGAGAAAGAGATAGAAATTAGTGACACACACACACACACACACACACACACACACACACACACACACAGTAATACTCTATAGAAACCTATTTCTTTCCTAATTTGTCTATCTCCATCTTGTTTTTCATTGTAAGTCATTAATGTTTATCTTGTATTGTCTTGGCATTATTAAAACATGAGGTATATTATTATTAGTGGTTGTAGTTTTGTATCACAACATTAACTTATATTAGTTTTGCCTGAAAATCTCTCGTTTTCTAACATTCTCCCATCCTGCAGGCCTGAGTCCAGACCGAGACCCAGAGAAATGTAAACAAACGCACCAGTCAGACTTGATATAGGAGTGAATTTGTTGCTTTTTAAAGCGGCAGTCGGTCTGTACATGTGTGAGGTGGCGAGGGGTGTCGCCAGGGGGCGGCTAGTAGCGTCTGCCACCAGGGAAATATGTAAAAACATAAAAAAGACGCTTCTCAAGAAAGGTAAGGCCGGTTGCAGCTTTTATTTTTTCTTTATTTCTTTCCATCAGGTTAGGTTTATATTAATTCAGTTAGTTAGGTTTGCTTAAGTCTCTCTCTCTCTCTCTCTCTCTCTCTCTCTCTCTCTCTCTCTCTCTCTCTCTCTCTCTCTCTCTCTCTCTCTCTCTCTCTCTCTCTCTCTCTCTCTCTGTGGTGCTAATGGTGCAGGAAGGCCTTGTCTACCTGCACCATAAGCCACTATACCATGCGTCACTGTACATTTAAACTGTACCCCAAAAACTTAACCTAACTGGCCCTCACTTAAAAAAAAATATATCGTTTTTTTTTCGTGTTCTTAATATTTCAGTGCTACAATACCACATCACTGTACCCTATGATGCTAATGGTGCAGGAAGGCCTTGTCTACCTTCACCATAAGCGACTGTACCATGCGTCACTGTACCTTAAAACTGTACCACAAAAACAACCTAACTGGCCCTCACCTGAAAAAAAATATCTTTTTTTTTTTGTGTTTGCTTAATATTTCAGTGCTACAGTACCACAGCACTGTACTCTATGGTGCTAATGGTGCAGGAAGGCCTTGTCTACCTTCACCATAAGCCACTGTACCATGTGTCACTGTACCTTAAATCTGTACCACAAAAACAACCTAACTGGCCCTCACCTGAAAAAAAATCTCTTTTTTTTTTAACCTAACCTAACCTAACCTAACCTTACCTAACCTAACCTAACCTAACCTAACCTGACCTGACCTGACCTAACCTAACCTAACCTAACCTAACCTGACCTAACCTAACCTAACCTAACCTAACCTGACCTGACCTAACCTAACCTAACCTAACCTAACCTAACCTAACCTAACCTATCCTAACCTAACCGAGACATTAAAAATTAGTCACAAGGCAAAAAGACGATTCAAAGTGACTGACATACCAAGCAATTAATTAGTGAAATCAGTCTTTGTTGACTACTCCAAAGCCTTTCAGTTTGTCGACCTCAGTATACTGTTAGGAAAAAGTGCATTATTAAGACATTATTAGTGGTTGTATCACGGTATTTTATAATAGACTTATAACTAGTTTCCCCTGAAAATCTTTCGTTTTCTATCATTCTTTCATTCTACACGCCTGAGCCCTGACAGAGACCCAGAGAAATGTAAACAGGCACGAGTCAGACTTGATATAGGGCTGAATTTGTTGCTTTTCAGAGAGGGGCAGTCGGTCTGTACATGCGTGAGGTGGCGAGAGGCGTGTCCAGGGGGCGGCTAGTAGCGTGTGCCACCGTGGAAATATGTACAGACATAAAGAAGACGCCCTCAAGAAAGGTAAGGCCGGTTCCAGCTTTTATTTTTATTTATTTATTTCCATCCCGGCCTGGGACCGCCCCTTTCCCGAGTCCTGAGGTGTTGGGGGACGGCCCGGGGGTGCTGTGTGCCCGTGAGTGTACCAGGTGCTCAAGCATATACAAAACAAGGAAAGTTTGAAGCATTTTTAGAGGGGCAGTCGGTCTGTACTCGTACATGCGTGTACATTAATTTTGAGGTGTTCCTTGTCATCCCCTGTCACTCCTGCCTGCCTCTGTCACCTCTACCAATCCCTGTCAAGCTCTGCCAAGCCCTTTGTCACCTCTCAAGTAATGAGGTGGCTTGAGATGTGAGATTTTAAACAGAAGCCTTTGCTGTCACCCCTGCCAAGCCCTACCAAACCCTGTCAGCCCCCACCAAGGCCCTCTCAAGCCACCACTCAACCCCCTACCGAGACCTATCAGCTCTATAATCTGAAAAAAGTGCAGTGTCTTAGGAGGGATTGATTAAGTAAACAGTGACTTATGGCCAAAATGGAACTATATGGAGATTAAGTAGAGATTAGAATAGAAGCTGAAATTGAGCAGGATAGTTACAATCACAGACTTCCAACTTGCTACTCCTTGGTGTGAAAGAATCTGCAGGAAATTAAGTACATGGCAACTCCTGTTAGTCCCTCATGTGTTCTTGAAAGCAGACTGACAGATTCAGTGTGTGACATGCTGACGTGGGGGAAGGCTGTCTGGTGGCTGCTCTATGCTGTAGCTAACAAAATGGTTGTGTTTCAAGTGTTGTCATGCCTGGAAAGTCTACAGGTCATCATTACTAGTATAAATGTGTACTACAATGGTGAAATTTAGTGAAAAAATGTGCTGTTTATGTATTGGCAGGGAAAGATTTGTGCTCATCAAGACAATGATAAAAAAAAATTTTATATTATTATTATTATTACTATTTTTTTTCTTTTACTTGTTTTGCTGTAAGATGAGACTACAATAACTGCCCCTTGATGCCCTATAAGGTACCGCCAAGCACCAAGGGGCGGCCACCACGGTGCACAGTGAAGCACGTCCCAGCATCCCTGTCACCATCTTTTCCCTGCCAATAATTATGCATTACATTTCCCAACTAATTTCATTCTAGTGCAACATTTCTACTACTAATGGTGACCTGTACACTTCCCAGCATGACCAGTACAGCACTTCAAACAAACACAGCCTTTTCTTAGCCACAGCAAGGTGCAGCCACGACAGACAGCCTTCCCTAAGTCAGCATGTCACACTGCATCCATAACACTGAGCTTCCAGGAACACATCTGGGGGACTGATACAAGTTGCTGTGTAGGTCATTTGTCCCAGCAGACTCTTTCACACCAAGCAGGCATGAGGTGGTAGTCTGTGCAGTGCGTCAGTGCTTGGAATTTTGAACCGGTCTTGCTGCATCTATGGCCCAGAGACCAAACACAGACCAAACAGAGGGCTAGCTGAACCTAACACAAACCAAACAGACGCCCACCAGAACCATACACAGGCCCACAGAACTAACTGACTGGCTGGCCGGCTGACTCGCTGGCTGAGTGACTGACTGACTGACTGACTGACTGGCTGGCTGGCTGGCTTGCTGGCTGGCTTACTAACTGACTGACTGACTGACTGGCTGGCTGAGTGACTGATTGACTGGCTGGTTAGCTAGTTGGGTGGCTAGCTGGTTGGTTGAATGGCTGACTGACTGACTGACTGACTGACTGACTGACTGACTAGCTGAGTGACTGATTGATTGGCTGGTTGGTTGAATGCCTAGCTGGCTGGTTGAATGGCTGACTGACTGACTGACTGACTGACTGACTGACTGACTGACTGACTGACTAACTGACTGACTGACTAGCTGAGTGACTGATTGATTGGCTGGTTTGTCGAATGGCTAGCTGGCTGGTTGAATGGCTAACTGACTGACTGACTGACTGACTGACTGACTGACTGACTGACTGACTAACTGAGTGACTGATTGATTGGCTGGTTGGTTGAATGGCTAGCTGGCTGGTTGAATGGCTGACTGACTGACTGACTGACTGACTTACTGACTGACTGACTGACTAACTGACTAGCTGAGTGACTGATTGATTGGCTGGTTGGTTGAATGGCTGACTGACTGACTGACTGACTGACTGACTGACTGACTGACTAACTGACTGACTGACTGACTAGCTGAGTGACTGATTGATTGGCTAGTTGGTTGAATGGCTAGCTGGCTGGTTGAATGGCTGACTGACTGGCTGACTGACTGACTAACTGACTGACTGACTGACTGACTGACTGACTGACTGACTAGCTGAGTGACTGATTGATTGGCTGGTTGGTTGAATGCCTAGCTGGCTGGTTGAATGGCTGACTGACTGACTGACTGACTGACTGACTGACTGACTGACTGACTGACTGACTGACTGACTGACTAGCTGAGTGACTGATTGATTGGCTGGTTGGTTGAATGGCTAGCTGGCTGGTTGAATGGCTAACTGACTGACTGACTGACTGACTGACTGACTGACTGACTGACTGACTGACTAACTGAGTGACTGATTGATTGGCTGGTTGGTTGAATGGCTAGCTGGCTGGTTGAATGGCTGACTGACTGACTGACTGACTGACTGACTGACTGACTGACTGACTGACTGACTGACTGACTGACTGACTGACTAACTGACTAGCTGAGTGACTGATTGATTGGCTGGTTGGTTGAATGGCTAGCTGGCTGGTTGAATGGCTGACTGACTGACTGACTGACTGACTGACTGACTGACTGACTGACTGACTGACTGACTGACTGACTGAGTGACTGATTGATTGGCTAGTTGGTTGAATGGCTAGCTGGCTGGTTGAATGGCTGACTGACTGGCTGACTGACTGACTGACTGACTGACTGACTGACTGACTGACTGACTGACTAGCTGAGTGACTGATTGATTGGCTGGTTGGTTGAATGCCTAGCTGGCTGGTTGAATGGCTGACTGACTGACTGACTGACTGACTGACTGACTGACTGACTGACTGACTGACTAGCTGAGTGACTGATTTATTGGCTGGTTGGTTGAATGGCTAGCTGGCTGGTTGAATGGCTAACTGACTGACTGACTGACTGACTGACTGACTGACTGACTGACTGACTGACTGACTGACTGACTAACTGAGTGACTGATTGATTGGCTGGTTGGTTGAATGGCTAGCTGGCTGGTTGAATGGCTGACTGACTGACTGACTGACTGACTGACTGACTGACTGACTGACTGACTGACTGACTGACTAACTGACTAGCTGAGTGACTGATTGATTGGCTGGTTGGTTGAATGGCTAGCTGGCTGGTTGAATGGCTGACTGACTGACTGACTGACTGACTGACTGACTGACTGACTGACTGACTGACTGACTAGCTGAGTGACTGATTGATTGGCTAGTTGGTTGAATGGCTAGCTGGCTGGTTGAATGGCTGACTGACTGGCTGACTGACTGACTGACTGACTGACTGACTGACTGACTGACTGACTGACTGACTAGCTGAGTGACTGATTGATTGGCTGGTTGGTTGAATGGCTAGCTGGCTGGTTGAATGGCTGACTGACTGACTGACTGACTGACTGACTGACTGACTGAGGCAGAGAGACAGGTAGGTGTTGGCAGGGTTGGTTTGGTTTGGAGTGTTGAGGTTTTATGATATTGTAGAGACAGAGAGGTTCAAAGCTTAATTAGACTTGTATCTTTGAGCCATGAGTCAGTAGAGAGGGAGAAAGAGGCAGACAGGCAGAGAGACAGGAAAAACAGGGAGGAAGAAAAGCTATTTGCACTGTACCTATAGGTCAGTATGGTGTAGAGTTGTATACTTGAATCAAGAGTAAATATAGACGCAGATACGAAGGCGGGCAAGCTGAGAGAGAGGGAAAGAAAGGGTCTGAATGAAAGGGAGGAGTCAGGCCTGCAGAAGGGGAGCTTTTGGTATTGTTTACTGATTAGTGTGATAAAGTGTTGTGTTGTGTTGTGAGGTGCAGAGAAAGAGAGAGAGGCTTGTGTGGTGATATTTCATGTTGATGTACAGCAATATGAAATAGTTCTCAGGAGAGAGAGAAAGAGATAGAAATTAGTGACACACACACACACACACACACACACACACACACACACACACACACAGTAATACTCTATAGAAACCTATTTCTTTCCTAATTTGTCTATCTCCATCTTGTTTTTCATTGTAAGTCATTAATGTTTATCTTGTATTGTCTTGGCATTATTAAAACATGAGGTATATTATTATTAGTGGTTGTAGTTTTGTATCACAACATTAACTTATATTAGTTTTGCCTGAAAATCTCTCGTTTTCTAACATTCTCCCATCCTGCAGGCCTGAGTCCAGACCGAGACCCAGAGAAATGTAAACAAACGCACCAGTCAGACTTGATATAGGAGTGAATTTGTTGCTTTTTAAAGCGGCAGTCGGTCTGTACATGTGTGAGGTGGCGAGGGGTGTCGCCAGGGGGCGGCTAGTAGCGTCTGCCACCAGGGAAATATGTAAAAACATAAAAAAGACGCTTCTCAAGAAAGGTAAGGCCGGTTGCAGCTTTTATTTTTTCTTTATTTCTTTCCATCAGGTTAGGTTTATATTAATTCAGTTAGTTAGGTTTGCTTAAGTCTCTCTCTCTCTCTCTCTCTCTCTCTCTCTCTCTCTCTCTCTCTCTCTCTCTCTCTCTCTCTCTCTCTCTCTCTCTCTCTCTCTCTCTCTCTCTCTCTCTCTCTGTGGTGCTAATGGTGCAGGAAGGCCTTGTCTACCTGCACCATAAGCCACTATACCATGCGTCACTGTACATTTAAACTGTACCCCAAAAACTTAACCTAACTGGCCCTCACTTAAAAAAAAATATATCGTTTTTTTTTCGTGTTCTTAATATTTCAGTGCTACAATACCACATCACTGTACCCTATGATGCTAATGGTGCAGGAAGGCCTTGTCTACCTTCACCATAAGCGACTGTACCATGCGTCACTGTACCTTAAAACTGTACCACAAAAACAACCTAACTGGCCCTCACCTGAAAAAAAATATCTTTTTTTTTTTGTGTTTGCTTAATATTTCAGTGCTACAGTACCACAGCACTGTACTCTATGGTGCTAATGGTGCAGGAAGGCCTTGTCTACCTTCACCATAAGCCACTGTACCATGTGTCACTGTACCTTAAATCTGTACCACAAAAACAACCTAACTGGCCCTCACCTGAAAAAAAATCTCTTTTTTTTTTAACCTAACCTAACCTAACCTAACCTTACCTAACCTAACCTAACCTAACCTAACCTGACCTGACCTGACCTAACCTAACCTAACCTAACCTAACCTGACCTAACCTAACCTAACCTAACCTAACCTGACCTGACCTAACCTAACCTAACCTAACCTAACCTAACCTAACCTAACCTATCCTAACCTAACCGAGACATTAAAAATTAGTCACAAGGCAAAAAGACGATTCAAAGTGACTGACATACCAAGCAATTAATTAGTGAAATCAGTCTTTGTTGACTACTCCAAAGCCTTTCAGTTTGTCGACCTCAGTATACTGTTAGGAAAAAGTGCATTATTAAGACATTATTAGTGGTTGTATCACGGTATTTTATAATAGACTTATAACTAGTTTCCCCTGAAAATCTTTCGTTTTCTATCATTCTTTCATTCTACACGCCTGAGCCCTGACAGAGACCCAGAGAAATGTAAACAGGCACGAGTCAGACTTGATATAGGGCTGAATTTGTTGCTTTTCAGAGAGGGGCAGTCGGTCTGTACATGCGTGAGGTGGCGAGAGGCGTGTCCAGGGGGCGGCTAGTAGCGTGTGCCACCGTGGAAATATGTACAGACATAAAGAAGACGCCCTCAAGAAAGGTAAGGCCGGTTCCAGCTTTTATTTTTATTTATTTATTTCCATCCCGGCCTGGGACCGCCCCTTTCCCGAGTCCTGAGGTGTTGGGGGACGGCCCGGGGGTGCTGTGTGCCCGTGAGTGTACCAGGTGCTCAAGCATATACAAAACAAGGAAAGTTTGAAGCATTTTTAGAGGGGCAGTCGGTCTGTACTCGTACATGCGTGTACATTAATTTTGAGGTGTTCCTTGTCATCCCCTGTCACTCCTGCCTGCCTCTGTCACCTCTACCAATCCCTGTCAAGCTCTGCCAAGCCCTTTGTCACCTCTCAAGTAATGAGGTGGCTTGAGATGTGAGATTTTAAACAGAAGCCTTTGCTGTCACCCCTGCCAAGCCCTACCAAACCCTGTCAGCTCCCACCAAGGCCCTCTCAAGCCACCACTCAACCCCCTACCGAGACCTATCAGCTCTATAATCTGAAAAAAGTGCAGTGTCTTAGGAGGGATTGATTAAGTAAACAGTGACTTATGGCCAAAATGGAACTATATGGAGATTAAGTAGAGATTAGAATAGAAGCTGAAATTGAGCAGGATAGTTACAATCACAGACTTCCAACTTGCTACTCCTTGGTGTGAAAGAATCTGCAGGAAATTAAGTACATGGCAACTCCTGTTAGTCCCTCATGTGTTCTTGAAAGCAGACTGACAGATTCAGTGTGTGACATGCTGACGTGGGGGAAGGCTGTCTGGTGGCTGCTCTATGCTGTAGCTAACAAAATGGTTGTGTTTCAAGTGTTGTCATGCCTGGAAAGTCTACAGGTCATCATTACTAGTATAAATGTGTACTACAATGGTGAAATTTAGTGAAAAAATGTGCTGTTTATGTATTGGCAGGGAAAGATTTGTGCTCATCAAGACAATGATAAAAAAAAATTTTATATTATTATTATTATTACTATTTTTTTTCTTTTACTTGTTTTGCTGTAAGATGAGACTACAATAACTGCCCCTTGATGCCCTATAAGGTACCGCCAAGCACCAAGGGGCGGCCACCACGGTGCACAGTGAAGCACGTCCCAGCATCCCTGTCACCATCTTTTCCCTGCCAATAATTATGCATTACATTTCCCAACTAATTTCATTCTAGTGCAACATTTCTACTACTAATGGTGACCTGTACACTTCCCAGCATGACCAGTACAGCACTTCAAACAAACACAGCCTTTTCTTAGCCACAGCAAGGTGCAGCCACGACAGACAGCCTTCCCTAAGTCAGCATGTCACACTGCATCCATAACACTGAGCTTCCAGGAACACATCTGGGGGACTGATACAAGTTGCTGTGTAGGTCATTTGTCCCAGCAGACTCTTTCACACCAAGCAGGCATGAGGTGGTAGTCTGTGCAGTGCGTCAGTGCTTGGAATTTTGAACCGGTCTTGCTGCATCTATGGCCCAGAGACCAAACAGAGGGCTAGCTGAACCTAACACAAACCAAACAGACGCCCACCAGAACCATACACAGGCCCACAGAACTAACTGACTGGCTGGCCGGCTGACTCGCTGGCTGAGTGACTGACTGACTGACTGACTAACTGGCTGGCTGGCTGGCTTGCTGGCTGGCTTACTAACTGACTGACTGACTGACTGGCTGGCTGAGTGACTGATTGACAGGCTGGTTAGCTAGTTGGGTGGCTAGCTGGTTGGTTGAATGGCTGACTGACTGACTGACTGACTGACTGACTGACTGACTAGCTGAGTGACTGATTGATTGGCTGGTTGGTTGAATGCCTAGCTGGCTGGTTGAATGGCTGACTGACTGACTGACTGACTGACTGACTGACTGACTGACTGACTGACTGACTGACTGACTAACTGACTGACTGACTAGCTGAGTGACTGATTGATTGGCAGGTTTGTCGAATGGCTAGCTGGCTGGTTGAATGGCTAACTTACTGACTGACTGACTGACTGACTGACTGACTGACTGACTGACTAACTGAGTGACTGATTGATTGGCTGGTTGGTTGAATGGCTAGCTGGCTGGTTGAATGGCTGACTGACTGACTGACTGACTGACTTACTGACTGACTGACTGACTAACTGACTAGCTGAGTGACTGATTGATTGGCTGGTTGGTTGAATGGCTGACTGACTGACTGACTGACTGACTGACTGACTGACTGACTGACTGACTGACTGACTGACTGACTAGCTGAGTGACTGATTGATTGGCTAGTTGGTTGAATGGCTAGCTGGCTGGTTGAATGGCTGACTGACTGGCTGACTGACTGACTAACTGACTGACTGACTGACTGACTGACTGACTGACTGACTAGCTGAGTGACTGATTGATTGGCTGGTTGGTTGCATGCCTAGCTGGCTGGTTGAATGGCTGACTGACTGACTGACTGACTGACTGACTGACTGACTGACTGACTGACTGACTGACTGACTGACTAGCTGAGTGACTGATTGATTGGCTGGTTGGTTGAATGGCTAGCTGGCTGGTTGAATGGCTAACTGACTGACTGACTGACTGACTGACTGACTGACTGACTGACTGACTAACTTAGTGACTGATTGATTGGCTGGTTGGTTGAATGGCTAGCTGGCTGGTTGAATGGCTGACTGACTGACTGACTGACTGACTGACTGACTGACTGACTGACTGACTAACTGACTAGCTGAGTGACTGATTGATTGGCTGGTTGGTTGAATGGCTAGCTGGCTGGTTGAATGGCTGACTGACTGACTGACTGACTGACTGACTGACTGACTGACTGACTGAGTGACTGATTGATTGGCTAGTTGGTTGAATGGCTAGCTGGCTGGTTGAATGGCTGACTGACTGGCTGACTGACTGACTGACTGACTGACTGACTGACTGACTGACTGACTGACTAGCTGAGTGACTGATTGATTGGCTGGTTGGTTGAATGCCTAGCTGGCTGGTTGAATGGCTGACTGACTGACTGACTGACTGACTGACTGACTGACTGACTGACTGACTGACTAGCTGAGTGACTGATTTATTGGCTGGTTGGTTGAATGGCTAGCTGGCTGGTTGAATGGCTAACTGACTGACTGACTGACTGACTGACTGACTGACTGACTGACTGACTGACTGACTGACTGACTAACTGAGTGACTGATTGATTGGCTGGTTGGTTGAATGGCTAGCTGGCTGGTTGAATGGCTGACTGACTGACTGACTGACTGACTGACTGACTGACTGACTGACTAACTGACTAGCTGAGTGACTGATTGATTGGCTGGTTGGTTGAATGGCTAGCTGGCTGGTTGAATGGCTGACTGACTGACTGACTGACTGACTGACTGACTGACTGACTGACTGACTGACTAGCTGAGTGACTGATTGATTGGCTAGTTGGTTGAATGGCTAGCTGGCTGGTTGAATGGCTGACTGACTGGCTGACTGACTGACTGACTGACTGACTGACTGACTGACTGACTGACTGACTGACTAGCTGAGTGACTGATTGATTGGCTGGTTGGTTGAATGGCTAGCTGGCTGGTTGAATGGCTGACTGACTGACTGACTGACTGACTGACTGACTGACTGACTGACTGAGGCAGAGAGACAGGTAGGTGTTGGCAGGGTTGGTTTGGTTTGGAGTGTTGAGGTTTTATGATATTGTAGAGACAGAGAGGTTCAAAGCTTAATTAGACTTGTATCTTTGAGCCATGAGTCAGTAGAGAGGGAGAAAGAGGCAGACAGGCAGAGAGACAGGAAAAACAGGGAGGAAGAAAAGCTATTTGCACTGTACCTATAGGTCAGTATGGTGTAGAGTTGTATACTTGAATCAAGAGTAAATATAGACGCAGATACGAAGGCGGGCAAGCTGAGAGAGAGGGAAAGAAAGGGTCTGAATGAAAGGGAGGAGTCAGGCCTGCAGAAGGGGAGCTTTTGGTATTGTTTACTGATTAGTGTGATAAAGTGTTGTGTTGTGTTGTGAGGTGCAGAGAAAGAGAGAGGCTTGTGTGGTGATATTTCATGTTGATGTACAGCAATATGAAATAGTTCTCAGGAGAGAGAGAAAGAGATAGAAATTAGTGACACACACACACACACACACACACACACACACACACACACACACACAGTAATACTCTATAGAAACCTATTTCTTTCCTAATTTGTCTATCTCCATCTTGTTTTTCATTGTAAGTCATTAATGTTTATCTTGTATTGTCTTGGCATTATTAAAACATGAGGTATATTATTATTAGTGGTTGTAGTTTTGTATCACAACAATAACTTATATTAGTTTTGCCTGAAAATCTCTCGTTTTCTAACATTCTCCCATCCTGCAGGCCTGAGTCCAGACCGAGACCCAGAGAAATGTAAACAAACGCACCAGTCAGACTTGATATAGGAGTGAATTTGTTGCTTTTTAAAGCGGCAGTCGGTCTGTACATGTGTGAGGTGGCGAGGGGTGTCGCCAGGGGGCGGCTAGTAGCGTCTGCCACCAGGGAAATATGTAAAAACATAAAAAAGACGCTTCTCAAGAAAGGTAAGGCCGGTTGCAGCTTTTATTTTTTCTTTATTTCTTTCCATCAGGTTAGGTTTATATTAATTCAGTTAGTTAGGTTTGGTTAAGTCTCTCTCTCTCTCTCTCTCTCTCTCTCTCTCTCTCTCTCTCTCTCTCTCTCTCTCTCTCTCTCTCTCTCTCTCTCTCTCTCTGTGGTGCTAATGGTGCAGGAAGGCCTTGTCTACCTGCACCATAAGCCACTATACCATGCGTCACTGTACATTTAAACTGTACCCCAAAAACTTAACCTAACTGGCCCTCACTTAAAAAAAAATATATCGTTTTTTTTTCGTGTTCTTAATATTTCAGTGCTACAATACCACATCACTGTACCCTATGATGCTAATGGTGCAGGAAGGCCTTGTCTACCTTCACCATAAGCGACTGTACCATGCGTCACTGTACCTTAAAACTGTACCACAAAAACAACCTAACTGGCCCTCACCTGAAAAAAAATATCTTTTTTTTTTTGTGTTTGCTTAATATTTCAGTGCTACAGTACCACAGCACTGTACTCTATGGTGCTAATGGTGCAGGAAGGCCTTGTCTACCTTCACCATAAGCCACTGTACCATGTGTCACTGTACCTTAAATCTGTACCACAAAAACAACCTAACTGGCCCTCACCTGAAAAAAAATCTCTTTTTTTTTTAACCTAACCTAACCTTACCTAACCTTACCTAACCTAACCTAACCTAACCTAACCTGACCTGACCTGACCTAACCTAACCTAACCTAACCTAACCTGACCTAACCTAACCTAACCTAACCTAACCTGACCTGACCTAACCTAACCTAACCTAACCTAACCTAACCTATCCTAACCTAACCGAGACATTAAAAATTAGTCACAAGGCAAAAAGACGATTCAAAGTGACTGACATACCAAGCAATTAATTAGTGAAATCAGTCTTTGTTGACTACTCCAAAGCCTTTCAGTTTGTCGACCTCAGTATACTGTTAGGAAAAAGTGCATTATTAAGACATTATTAGTGGTTGTATCACGGTATTTTATAATAGACTTATAACTAGTTTCCCCTGAAAATCTTTCGTTTTCTATCATTCTTTCATTCTACACGCCTGAGCCCTGACAGAGACCCAGAGAAATGTAAACAGGCACGAGTCAGACTTGATATAGGGCTGAATTTGTTGCTTTTCAGAGAGGGGCAGTCGGTCTGTACATGCGTGAGGTGGCGAGAGGCGTGTCCAGGGGACGGCTAGTAGCGTGTGCCACCGTGGAAATATGTACAGACAAAGAAGACGCCCTCAAGAAAGGTAAGGCCGGTTCCAGCTTTTATTTTTATTTATTTATTTCCATCCCGGCCTGGGACCCCCCCTTTCCCGAGTCCTGAGGTGTTGGGGGACGGCCCGGGGGTGCTGTGTGCCCGTGAGTGTACCAGGTGCTCAAGCTTATACAAAACAAGGAAAGTTTGAAGCATTTTTAGAGGGGCAGTCGGTCTGTACATGCGTGTACTCGTACATTAATTTTGAGGTGTTCCTTGTCATCCCCTGTCACTCCTGCCTGCCTCTGTCACCTCTACCAATCCCTGTCAAGCTCTGCCAAGCCCTTTGTCACCTCTCAAGTAATGAGGTGGCTTGAGATGTGAGATTTTAAACAGAAGCCTTTGCTGTCACCCCTGCCAAACCCTACCAAACCCTGTCAGCCCCCACCAAGGCCCTCTCAAGCCACCACTCAACCCCCTACCGAGACCTATCAGCTCTATAATCTGAAAAAAGTGCAGTGTCTTAGGAGGGATTGATTAAGTAAACAGTGACTTATGGCCAAAATGGAACTATATGGAGATTAAGTAGAGATTAGAATAGAAGCTGAAATTGAGCAGGATAGTTACAATCACAGACTTCCAACTTGCTACTCCTTGGTGTGAAAGAATCTGCAGGAAATTAAGTACATGGCAACTCCTGTTAGTCCCTCATGTGTTCTTGAAAGCAGACTGACAGATTCAGTGTGTGACATGCTGACGTGGGGGAAGGCTGTCTGGTGGCTGCTCTATGCTGTAGCTAACAAAATGGTTGTGTTTCAAGTGTTGTCATGCCTGGAAAGTCTACAGGTCATCATTACTAGTATAAATGTGTACTACAATGGTGAAATTTAGTGAAAAAATGTGCTGTTTATGTATTGGCAGGGAAAGATTTGTGCTCATCAAGACAATGATAAAAATTTTTTTTTATTATTATTATTATTACTATTTTTTTTCTTTTACTTGTTTTGCTGTAAGATGAGACTACAATAACTGCCCCTTGATGCCCTATAAGGTACCGCCAAGCACCAAGGGGCGGCCACCACGGTGTACAGTGAAGCACGTCCCAGCATCCCTGTCACCATCTTTTCCCTGCCAATAATTATGCATTACATTTCCCAACTAATTTCATTCTAGTGCAACATTTCTACTACTAATGGTGGCCTGTACACTTCCCAGCATGACCAGTACAGCACTTCAAACAAACACAGCCTTTTCTTAGCCACAGCAAGGTGCAGCCACGACAGACAGCCTTCCCTAAGTCAGCATGTCACACTGCATCCATAACACTGAGCTTCCAGGAACACATCTGGGGGACTGATACAAGTTGCTGTGTAGGTCATTTGTCCCAGCAGACTCTTTCACACCAAGCAGGCATGAGGTGGTAGTCTGTGCAGTGCGTCAGTGCTTGGAATTTTGAACCGGTCTTGCTGCATCTATGGCCCAGAGACCAAACAGAGGGCTAGCTGAACCTAACACAAACCAAACAGAGGCACACCAGAACCATACACAGGCCCACAGAACTAACTGACTGGCTGGCCGGCTGACTCGCTGGCTGAGTGACTGACTGACTGACTGACTGACTGGCTGGCTGGCTGGCTGGCTTGCTGGCTGGCTTACTAACTGACTGACTGACTGACTGGCTGGCTGAGTGACTGATTGACTGGCTGGTTAGCTAGTTGGGTGGCTAGCTGGTTGGTTGAATGGCTGACTGACTGACTGACTGACTGACTGACTGACTGACTGACTAGCTGAGTGACTGATTGATTAGCTGGTTGGTTGAATGCCTAGCTGGCTGGTTGAATGGCTGACTGACTGACTGACTGACTGACTGACTGACTGACTAACTGACTGACTGACTAACTGACTGACTGACTGACTAGCTGAGTGACTGATTGATTGGCTGGTTTGTCGAATGGCTAGCTGGCTGGTTGAATGGCTAACTGACTGACTGACTGACTGACTGACTGACTGACTGACTGACTGACTGACTGACTGACTAACTGAGTGACTGATTGATTGGCTGGTTGGTTGAATGGCTAGCTGGCTGGTTGAATGGCTGACTGACTGACTGACTGACTGACTTACTGACTGACTGACTGACTAACTGACTAGCTGAGTGACTGATTGATTGGCTGGTTGGTTGAATGGCTAGCTGGCTGGTTGAATGGCTGACTGACTGACTGACTGACTGACTGACTGACTGACTGACTGACTAGCTGAGTGACTGATTGATTGGCTTGTTGGTTGAATGGCTAGCTGGCTGGTTGAATGGCTGACTGACTGGCTGACTGACTGACTAACTGACTGACTGACTGACTGACTGACTGACTGACTGACTGACTGACTGACTAGCTGAGTGACTGATTGATTGGCTGGTTGGTTGAATGCCTAGCTGGCTTGTTGAATGGCTGACTGACTGACTGACTGACTGACTGACTGACTGACTGACTGACTGACTAGCTGAGTGACTGATTGATTGGCTGGTTGGTTGAATGGCTAGCTGGCTGGTTGAATGGCTAACTGACTGACTGACTGACTGACTGACTGACTGACTGACTGACTGACTGACTGACTAACTGAGTGACTGATTGATTGGCTGGTTGGTTGAATGGCTAGCTGGCTGGTTGAATGGCTGACTGACTGACTGACTGACTGACTGACTGACTGACTGACTGACTGACTGACTGACTGACTGACTAACTGACTAGCTGAGTGACTGATTGATTGGCTGGTTGGTTGAATGGCTAGCTGGCTGGTTGAATGGCTGACTGACTGACTGACTGACTGACTGACTGACTGACTGACTGACTGACTGAGTGACTGATTGATTGGCTAGTTGGTTGAATGGCTAGCTGGCTGGTTGAATGGCTGACTGACTGGCTGACTGACTGACTGACTGACTGACTGACTGACTGACTGACTGACTGACTAGCTGAGTGACTGATTGATTGGCTGGTTGGTTGAATGCCTAGCTGGCTGGTTGAATGGCTGACTGACTGACTGACTGACTGACTGACTGACTGACTGACTGACTGACTGACTAGCTGAGTGACTGATTGATTGGCTGGTTGGTTGAATGGCTAGCTGGCTGGTTGAATGGCTAACTGACTGACTGACTGACTGACTGACTGACTGACTGACTGACTGACTGACTGACTGACTCACTGACTGACTAACTGAGTGACTGATTGATTGGCTGGTTGGTTGAATGGCTAGCTGGCTGGTTGAATGGCTGACTGACTGACTGACTGACTGACTGACTGACTGACTGACTGACTGACTGACTGACTGACTAACTGACTAGCTGAGTGACTGATTGATTGGCTGGTTGGTTGAATGGCTAGCTGGCTGGTTGAATGGCTGACTGACTGACTGACTGACTGACTGACTGACTGACTGACTGACTGACTGACTGACTGACTAGCTGAGTGACTGATTGATTGGCTAGTTGGTTGAATGGCTAGCTGGCTGGTTGAATGGCTGACTGACTGGCTGACTGACTGACTGACTGACTGACTGACTGACTGACTGACTGACTGACTGACTAGCTGAGTGACTGATTGATTGGCTGGTTGGTTGAATGGCTAGCTGGCTGGTTGAATGGCTGACTGACTGACTGACTGACTGACTGACTGACTGACTGACTGAGGCAGAGAGACAGGTAGGTGTTGGCAGGGTTGGTTTGGTTTGGAGTGTTGAGGTTTTATGATATTGTAGAGACAGAGAGGTTCAAAGCTTAATTAGACTTGTATCTTTGAGCCATGAGTCAGTAGAGAGGGAGAAAGAGGCAGACAGGCAGAGAGACAGGAAAAACAGGGAGGAAGAAAAGCTATTTGCACTGTACCTATAGGTCAGTATGGTGTAGAGTTGTATACTTGAATCAAGAGTAAATATAGACGCAGATACGAAGGCGGGCAAGCTGAGAGAGAGGGAAAGAAAGGGTCTGAATGAAAGGGAGGAGTCAGGCCTGCAGAAGGGGAGCTTTTGGTATTGTTTACTGATTAGTGTGATAAAGTTTTGTGTTGTGTTGTGAGGTGCAGAGAAAGAGAGAGAGGCTTGTGTGGTGATATTTCATGTTGATGTACAGCAATATGAAATAGTTCTCAGGAGAGAGAGAAAGAGATAGAAATTAGTGACACACACACACACACACACACACACACACACACACACACACACAGTAATACTCTACGAGTATAGAAACCTATTTCTTTCCTAATTTGTCTATCTCCATCTTGTTTTTCATTGTAAGTCATTAATGTTTATCTTGTATTGTCTTGGCAGATGTGGTGAAGACAGTGTTATGCACCACCACACCACCATTACACTTCCTGTCTTGCTTGGTGAATGAACAGAGCACCACTAACATCACATCATTGCATCACCACATCACCACACCACCACCTCCTGTCCTGCCCCAGTGAAATAGAACATCACCACCACATCACCACATCAAGAGTCAGTGATTGGTGAGTACAGCAATTAGTATTTATATGCATGTAGTGTACTGTAATCTTGTTCATGTATGTACTCGTATGTTGTGTGGACACAACCTTCCTGGCACACACTGACTTCACTTGACCTCATCTCACCAGGACACAAAGAACACACCTGACCTGTCATCATTCCTGACATACACTCACCCACCCAGACTTCACTACACACACACACACACACACACACACACACACACACACACACATTATTATTATTATTATTGTTATTATTATTATTATTATTATTATTATTATTATTATTATTATTATTATTATTATTATATTTCTCTTCTCTCTCTATAATTATTTATTTATTTATTCATCCGTTTCTTTATTTTGATGAAAAGAAATTATTAACATATGAGGCGCGCGGTACAACAACGACGTACGTACAACAACGACGTAACCGTGTTTTTGCCTGCTCCGTGTGGTAGAAGGGTGTAAAAGTCTCGTGGTGATGTCGGCCAAGTCATATTCGACCATCTAAGCACCTGTACTAAGGCTCAAAGTCGAGCGTAGTGCGGAGAAAATTTCTCTGGACTAACATCTCGAAAGCGGTACAACAACGACGCAACCTGCTCCTCCCAGCCTCACGTGCGTATGGCCAATCAGCGGCGCGGTTGCAGCCGCCCGGCGCGGGCGAGCCAATCACAGCACCGCTGCCATGTTTACCAGCGCCGTTGCCATGGTGACAACACACTCACCATGTGCTCATCCACTCTGCCCTTTAACACGCCCGAGCACAGACGCACGCTACCTTTCTCGTGACTCTTTACGCAACTATGGCTACTAGAGTGCAGACGAAAGTGTCACAGCATCCTGCTGTGGCCACCAGCCTTACGTAAGTTTTTTAAATCCCCAGTCAACCCGACTTAGTGGGTTGAAGGGGGATTTAAAGGGTTGGTAAATCCGCTAAGGGCATTGCCAGGATCAAACAGACGTATCCTGGTAATCAACTTAACTGTCTCAAGCCAGTGTAAAGGATGAGAGCCAACTATATTCATTGAATACAAAAAAAAAAAAAAAAATTCGTTTCTTCATAATGTTCTTGACATAGCGGCTTTCCATTAATACTTACCAGAATGCATGCACAAACATAAAATTATCAGCATTACACACTGTTAGTCATAGCAGGACGTCAAAGTTATGGTAGGAGTAATAACGTGCCGGTAATGAGTAAGTTTTATTTTTTACGCTCGGAAAAAAATTCATAAAAAATTTATTTATGTACCAATCTTCATGAAACTTTCACTTAATACTATGTGTACTAGGCTCTAACACATTATTAACAAATGAAAACAATATCGGGAAAAAAAATTATTACCTACGGTATACGCGTTAATTAACGCGTAAGTCATCCACCCAAAATCGTCACCTATCACTTCGAAACCTACATCCCCAAACAGAACTACCCAAGACCTTTCAAATGATGTATAATACTTACTTATTTAAGGGTATCCTTTTGTGCGCAATCAGTGTTTAACTTTGAGCGCGTTTTTCTCGAAACTTCCATTTCTCGGTTACGTCGTTGTTGCGCCGCGCGCCTCATATATCAATTTAATCTCTCTCTCTCTCTCTCTCTCTCTCTCTCTCTCTCTCTCTCTCTCTCTCTCTCTCTCTCTCTCTCTCTCTCTCTCTCTCTGAATCTGTTTCTCATTTTTCAGAACAGATTCTTTTCCATCTAATTATGAAACCTAACTCTCTCTCTCTCTCTCTCTCTCTCTCTCTCTCTCTCTCTCTCTCTCTCTCTCTCTCTCTCTCTCTCTCTCTCTCTCTCTCTCTCTAATGAACCCTCCAGTTTTTTTTTTTTTTTTATAATACGAGTGTAAATATTTTGCATGGTGGCTTCACAATGCCGCAGTGCCACTGAAAAAATATTATGATGTTTTTTGAGTGGCGAACAGTCTGGGTTTTTTTTTTCTTAATTGAATGAGTGAAAGACTCTGATTCTTTATGTACGTGTGTGTGGCTGAATATGTGTATGTGTGTGTGTGTCTATGTGTGTTTGTGTACAGGCCTCTTCTCTAGTGTCACAATGCCATAAGTGATGGTGCTTCGTGTGCAGGTGTGTATTACGTGTATAAGGTGTGTGAGTGCGTACAGTGCCACATAGAGCCCTACAGTGCCAGACCAGGGGAGTGAAACAAATCTGGCATCTTCGTAGTGACGTCATGGCGCGCGCGCGCGCAGCTACTCGGTTCATTCCAGTGATCGAAAAGTATAATAGCGAATCTTGTCTCCCAGCCTGCAGCCAGCCCTAGCCTGACCCGCCAGACATGTGTCCCAGGCCTTCCCCTAGCCTGTAGAGCCATGTAAGCCTGCAGGTCAAGGTCAGGTAAAAAAAAAAACAGGCCGTAACGTAAAAGATCAAGACATTTACGAAGACTGTCTTTGATGGGCTCAGGTCCTCCGTGCAGACCACCAACAAGCAAGAGATTGACGAAATACAGGTTGTGAAGACGCTGCAAGCTGATGCCTTCAGAGATCGCGAAGGTAATAGTCACACATGCTCACCCTGCACTTATCACCCTGATAGTCCAAGATAGTAGTGACATTAGTGGTTCTTCAATGTCCGCCTCCCTCTCTCCCTCTCTCTCTCTCTCTCTCCGCTGCCTGTCACCAACTTGGCCCTCTCTTCATTCGTTTTTTTTTCAGTTTTCTTATCTCCTGCGCTTATTATTACCGCCATACTGCGTGTATAGATAGTTTATACACCCATACATCTGCCATGAATGTATTACCGTGATAGTCCAAGCTGTCAGTGAGATTGATAGTACGTGTTTGGACCCCTCTCCCCACCATCCGACACCAAACAACCGCCTTGTCGCTAACATTTTTCCTTATTTCTTCCCTGATACGCTTATTTATACATCTATACTGCGTTCATACATAGATTATACATTGATACATGTACCCTGAGTTCCTGTGCATGTAAAAATGTGTCTATAGTACGAAAAATAACAAGATAATTTTTCCATATTTTTCCTTCCTTTCCCCGCCCTCACCAAAACATCGGTGCCCTTCTTTTTTTCATTGTTTCTTCTCATTCACGCCCATAGGTGAATTATTCATTTACACATCTACTATTCACATCCCAGCCCGATAATCCTAGTCTGTAGTTAAATAAGATACTTTGTGTTAGTCAGCGTCACCTATGCCTGCATCTCCATCCCCTCCCTCTCTGTCATCCCAGACTGACAATATTAATTTCTCCTCACCTACGCTTATTTATATGCCAATATACTGTTCATACATATTTCATACATACATACATGTCATGTTTCTCTGTATATATAGATTTCTACCTGTAATGATAAAAGTATAAATGTATGCCTTGGGTCTGGCAGGTAAATGAATCTTCAGTTTGTTTTCTTAATTTCTTCATGTCACTATACCACAGCACTGTACCCTATGGTGCTAGTGGTGCAGGAAGGCCTTGTCTACCTACACCATAAACCACTGTACCATGCATCACTGTAACTTTAAACTGTAGCACAAAAACTTAACCTAACTGTGATGTTCCTAGACCTCCTAAACGATTTCCAAGAGTGGTGAATCAACTTGCAAGACTCCCACTGTTGCAGTACCATGTCAGTGTACATTGTGGTGTTAATGGTGCAGTACAAGGGCCTGGCAGTGTACCATGTGCCATAGTACCTCAAAAACACCTGTAAGACTGTTTTTCTTCTTTTCCTCTGATATATTTGTTTATTTATTTATTTATTACAATTTTTTATCTATTGTTTTGGTTTGCTTCAGAATCCTGAATCATGTGTTTTTTTTTTCTATTTATTTTTATTATTTTATTTATTTATTTCTATATAATTAGATTTGGTTAGGTTAGTTCGGCTGAGTTAGGTTGGCTTCAGTTCATCAAAGTTAGGTCAGGTTAGGTTACGTCAGGTCAGGTTAGTCTAGAATAATTTACGTTAGGTTAAGTTAGGTTACGTTAGGTTAGGTTAAGTTAGCTTACATTAGGTTAGGTCAGGTCAGGTTAGGTTAGGTTAGGTTAGGTCATCCCCTGTCAGTCCTGCCTGCCCCTGTCACCTCTACCAATCCCTGTCAAGCTCTGCCAAGCCCTTTGTTACCTCTCAAGTAATGAGGTGGCTTGAGATGTGAGATTTTAAACAGAAGCCTTTGCTGTCACCCCTGCCAAGCCCTACCAAACCCTGTCAGCCCCCACCAAGGCGCTCTCAAGCCCCACCAAGGCCTGTCAACCCCCTACCGAGACCTATCAGCTCTATAATCTGAAAAAAGTGCAGTGTCTTAGGAGGGATTGATTAAGTAAACAGTGACTTATGGCCAAAATGGAATGACTGACTGACTGACTGACTGACTAGCTGAGTGACTGATTGATTGGCTAGTTGGTTGAATGGCTAGCTCCAACACTTGAACTGACCAGTCTTACACCTCAACAGGTCCTCACCTTGTTGTAGGAGAGCTGACAACATGTACCAGCCAGCAGCAACTCCCATGCTAACAGGCTTCTCCCCCGCGGGTATGTAGCACCTCTGGAGTCGCTCGATGAAGAAGAGGATGCTGGCGAGGCCTGTCGTGTTAGCCGGGATGCGCCGGTACAGAGCTGTGTCCGTTGGGGTTGTGTAGGCAAGCATCTTCTTGGCAAGGTCCTCGTAGGTGGCCGCAAACAGTTTACGGCTGTGGGATGAGAACTTGTCTTGTGAATGTGACGTTGGGGTGAGTGTTAATCTGATTTTGTGTTACTATGTTCTGTGGGGAGTGGGTGTTAATGTGATTTTTTGTTAACTGAATGCTGTGTCTGACCTCCTGAGGTGTAGTATGGTGGGCCACAAGATTGTCCCTTTCCACTAGGGGCTGACAGATGATATTAAGAGTGTGAATGTGTGTGTGGTGTTAACGTGCTGGAGTGTGCACAGCCAGGAGTGTTTGGGGAATGAAAATAAAAGGAGTTATGGATGTTTAAAAATGCATCTTTTGAGAGCTAAGTATACAAGAAAGTTGGTGTGTTTGGGGAATGAGTAAACAATGAAGAAATGTTTTGAGGAACTGGGTGTGCAGAGGCAGGAGTGTTTGGAGAATGAGAATACAGGAAGACAGGAATGATTTGGGAATAAGTGTACAAGAAAGGAGTGTTTGAGTGACAATATATAAGGAAGAGGTGTTTTGAAAATGAGAGTACAAGGAATGAGCATTTTGGGAGTTAATATACAAGGAAGCAAGTATTTAAGGGACAAGTATACAAGATTATTTTCCTGTCATATGTCATTATACAATGTTTTTCTTTGTTATATACATCATTCCCTTTCACTTTTCATATCTTGTGTTCTCGTCATTCTGATGTAATGTTACAGATAGAGAATGTTTGGTGTCAAATTTTCACTAATTTCATATGTGTATAAACTTTCATTTCATTGACTTTTTTTTACTATTACTACTATATTTGCTTGCTTTTTAAACAAGTCTTTTCTTTCAGAGGAGGGAAGCACAGGGGAAGAGGAGGACGAGGAGGAAGAGAGTTAAGAGTCACAAGAGGAGGAGGAAGGTGGAAAGAAAGAGGAAGGAGAGGAGGAGGAGGAGGAGGAGGAAGATGGAGAAGGAAAGGAGAAAGATAAGAAGGAAGGAAATGCCGCAGAAGGAGAAGGTGAGTTGTTAATAAGGTTTTGTGTGACAAGTTTTCTGAAAATTTTATTTGTTTACATGAAGTTCGTTTTGTATATATTACTCTTAATATACTACTTCTCCCACCACATGCAATTTGTCTGTCTGCTGTTGTGGTTCTTTCATTTCTTGTTCCCTTTCCTGAATATACCATTTCCTTAGTTTCATATCTAGTACCCTCCAATAAAATTTCTGCTTCTCGGTCTCTGTACTTCTCTCGTTTTTTTTGCTTGGCTTCATTCCTCAGATCCTTCTCTTTTTCCCTTTCTTCCAAGTTCATATCTCTTTTTTACCCAAATATTCTTGTATTCTGAATTTTCAGCCAGCTTCCCAGTTCTCACTAGGATCTCCTTTACTGTAACTTGGGATCTCATTCTCACTTTTAATGGTCTTTTACCTCCTTCACTATATTTTCAAATTCTATATGCTTCTTCCACTTCTCATTCCAGTCCCTGTTCTTCACCTTGGACCATTGTAATAATTTTCCTTACCAACTCCTCTCTCTCTCTCTCTCTCTCTCTCTCTCTCTCTCTCTCTCTCTCTCTCTCTCTCTCTCTCTCTCTCTCTCTCTCTCTCTCTCTCTCTCTCTCTCTCTCTCTCTCTCTCTCTCTCTCTCTCTCTCTTATTCCCTTTTCTTCCTTTCTTCCTTCCCTCCTATCTTTGTTTCTCCCTCCTCCTCCTCCTCCTCCTCCTTCCTCCTCCTCCTCCTCCTCCTCCTCCTCCTCCTCCTCCTCCTCCTCCTCCTCCTCCTCCTCCTCCTCCTCCATTCTACCTAACAAGAAATAATAGATTCAAGATTATACCCAAACGTTTTAAATCCCACAAGGCCAAACATTTTTTCTTTAATCGTATAGTAAATATATGGAGTAAACTTCCTGCAGAAATTGTGAACAATATTGAAATTGTGAAAGCAATATTATTGAATCAGTTCATCCTTTTTTTTTTTTTTTTTTTTTTTTTTTTATGTAGGAAGGATACTGGCCAAGGGCAACAAAAATCTAATAAAAAAAAATGCCCACTGAAATGCCAGTCCCTTAAAAGGGTCAAAGCAGTGGTCAAAAATTGGTGGATAAGTGTCTTGAAACCTCCCTCTTGAAGGAATTCAAGTCATAGGAAGGTGGAAATACAGAAGCAGGCAAGGAGTTCCAGAGTTTACCAGAGAAAGGGATGAATGATTGAGAATACTGGTTAACTCTTGCGTTAGAGAGGTGGACAGAATAGGAGTGAGAGAAAGAAGAAAGTCTTGTGCAGCGAGGCCGCGGGAGGAGGGGAGGCATGCAGTTAGCAAGATCAGAAGAGCAGTTGGCATGAAAATAGCGGTAGAAGACAGCTAGATATGCAACATTGCGGCGGTGAGAGAGGGGCTGAAGACAGTCAGTTAGAGGAGAGGAGTTGATGAGACGAAAAGCTTTTGATTCCACCCTGTCTAGAACAGCAGTATGAGTGGAACCCCCCCAGACATGTGAAGCATACTCCATACATGGACGGATAAGGCCCTTGTACAGAGTTAGCAGCTGGGGGGGTGAGAAAAACTGGCGGAGACGTCTCAGAACACCTAACTTCATAGAAGCTGTTTTAGCTAGAGATGAGATGTGAAGTTTCCAGTTCAGATTATAAGTAAAGGACAGACCGAGGATGTTCAGTGTAGAAGAGGGGGACAGTTGAGTGTCATTGAAGAAGAGGGGATAGTTGTCTGGAAGATTGTGTCGAGTTGATAGATGGAGGAATTGAGTTTTTGAGGCATTGAACAATACCAAGTTTGCTCTGCCCCAATCAGAAATTTTAGAAAGATCAGAAGTCAGGCGTTCTGTGGCTTCCCTGCGTGATATGTTTACCTCCTGAAGGGTTGGACGTCTATGAAAAGACGTGGAAAAGTGCAGGGTGGTATCATCAGCATAGGAGTGGATAGGACATTTGCACTTTGTTTTTCCACAGAGCAATAAGAAATTAGAATTGACAGAGAAACCAGACAAGGGACTGCATTTGAAGAAGCACAAGAACCAAGAAATTACATCATTCAATGAAATGACAACATAATCTAAAGTAAGAATTTACATAGCTTTCATTTTGGTTTACATTCTGAAAGGTAACAGTAACATGGATATGTTTTTATATTGAAATCTTTCTCTGATTGCATACAAATGGTACCAATCAACAAATAATAATGTAATACTTAGAAGCTGGGAATTCAAATCACTGGTAGATAAAATGAACCACCATTCTAGAGTGTACATAACTAAGGAATTAATATACTGGTTAACTGTCACACCAGCATGAACAGAATAGCAACAATTGTTGAGTAGAGTCTGTAGGAGGCAGGGAAGGAGGCATGTAGTCAGTTTTAGAGAGCAGTTATTATGAAATCAGCTGTAGAATATTCCTAAGATGCAATACTACTGGAGTCTGTCAGCTTGAAGACAGTTTATTAAAGAAGGGAAGTTCATGAGATATAAAGCCTTTGATTATTCAGTTTCATTTCCAAAGTAACATTTATTTATTGGTGTGTTGCTTCCTGTAAATAGTAAAGCCTTGACAGCACTGCATCTCTCACACCACGCTGTAACTGTTGAGAGAACCCTAACCCTTAGAGAGAGGAGGAGGGAATCCTTGGTTTATGTTCAGTAAAGCCCTGTATTCTTGTCATGGCAATGTAGAATGGAGGCGTCATTGGTTTATGTTCAGTAAAGCCCTGTATTCTTGTCATGGCAATGTAGAATGGAGGCGTCCTTGGTTTATGTTCAGTAAAGCCCCGTATTCTTGTCATGGCAATGTAGAATGGAGGCGTCCTTGGTTTATGTTCAGTAAAGCCCTGTATTCTTGTCATGGCAATGTAGAATGGAGACGTCATTGGTCACATACTGTTCTAATGTAATCTAATGTAATCTAATGGAATCATGAAGGTGTAAAAATGCAGGATATGGATGGGATGCTACATCAGCAGCTTTTGTCATTAAGGGTGGTAAAGTGAAAGATTTGTTAATCACTTTGGTCTTTAGTTGATGCTTCTGGTGAGGCTTTCCTGTTTAAACTTGGCATAATATATATAAAATGATGTGGCATGTTAAACAAGTTAACTTACTGCCTTCTTGTGTCTTTCACAGATAGAAATCAAAAACGTCACAAGACAGAATAGTGAGCTGCATGCACTTATCACAGAGTATAAAGTCACTCCCTCAGAGGAAAAAGACAAGGATGGCATGTCTTCATGTGAGAACTCAGAAGCTAAATGTGAGCTACCATCCACATGAATATATATTTGTATATCAAACTGACATTCTCCTTGGAGGGAGGCTTTCCAAAGTGCACACACACACACACACACACACACACACACACACACACACACACACACACACACACACACACACACACACACACACACACACACACACATCTCTGCATCAGGACTCAACAGCCAGACTGATAAACAATTACTTCACCCAAGATGATCAGCTGATAGGATTAGCTGTGGATGAGCCTCCTGTGGTGACTAGGAGTACAAAAGCCAGCAGCTAATTTTGGGAGCTGCCAGTCATCATGGTCCTGGTGTCTGAGGTGCTGCTTTTGCATTTTCCCAGTCATGGGTCGAGGCTACATCACATTTATTCATTCACAGTTGCTCTTAGTTATCTCTGTTACAAGTTAAAATTTTTCCTGGCTCCACAGACATTTCTGGTGCATCTAACCCTCTCTCCATTGCCCTTCTATTTCCCTTAGTCTTATACCCACTTCTTACATTACGTCTAATTACTTCCATTGGTCATTCTTGTCTGGCCCTCTGTTGCATCAATTTTTCACCTCCAGGTACAGATACCAAGGGGAAATTGCTGGGTCAAGTGGCTACACTGACATCTGAGGTTAGCAGGTTGGAGAGTGAGTGCAGCAGTCTTCAGGTTCAGCTAGACTGTGAGAGGGATAAGTATAACAAACTGCTGGGAGAATCTCTTGCTCATGAAAAGTTGTCTGAAGATGTCATAACTGAACCAAAAGGTAAGAAAGTTTATATTCTCTAATAATAAAGCAAATAATTTTTCCTCACTGTTGCTCAATTTTTTGAATTAATAACAAAATAAAAGCATTGTTATTGGATTTGTTTATTGAGGCTGTATTAAGAAAAGTTGAGAGAAACAAACTTATTGTTTTATCAGGAGAAACAACAGGATTGGGAGGAACTGAGCTTTAACAGAAGCTGCAACAACTGCAGGAGCCTCACAGGGTCCTGGAGAGCAGGTTAACTTGCAGCATGAAGGAGGTGGCTGAGCTAAGTGACAGGAAGTAGCAGCTTAAGCATGCTGTAGTGCATGAGGAGACAGAGTCCATCGGTGTATGCATGTTTTTTGCTCATTTGAATCATCTGTAAAAGTGAAGTGGAGGAAGTGTTTACTGTTTACTGTATGCCATTTCCTTGGTCTTTTAATGAAGAATTTTATCCTTCTTCAGGTGACTACATCACCATCTACCAGTTGCAGCGAGGAGTGATGAAGCAACAAGCTCGAGAACGCGAGTTAGACCTTGCCAGCCTCCATCATGAATGAGAGGAAATGAAGCAAAACCACTCTGCAGGTTAGTGCTCTCTTTTGCATCTCACACACTTCTTATTCATGTCATGGCAGATTAGTGATTTCTGCTGCATCTCACACACTTCTTATTCAATTGCTGGCAGGTTAGTGATCTCTGCTGCATCTCACACACTTCTTATTCAATTGCTGGCAGGTTAGTGATCTCTGCTGCATCTCAAACGGTTCTTATTCAGGTGTTGACCAAAGTACTAAGCCTTCATATCATTACCTTGCTCTGTGATGGAGGCTACACCATCTGGCATCTAGCTGAGATTTAATGTTGCAGTAAAGCTTCCATATGAGTTCATGTAGAGCAAAATGTTTTCAAATGCCAGGGAAGTAGTGTAATGTAACCTTCCAGAGAAATCTATCCCTCATTTATTAGTTAACAGGAGTGTTTAATGTACTTAATGTGATTAGCCAGGATCAAGGGTCAACTTCTTCACTGACCATTTACTCTCAGGTGATGTATCTGTCCTCCATGAGTCACCAGAGACACATAAGGTGTTGTAAGTGAAATTTCATCTATTAGATTTATTCAAAATGTGAATTAACACAGTTGTTTCCTGCAGGATTTGATATCAAAGCTGGTGCAGGAAAAGGAAGCAGATCATGACCTTCAGCAGCTCGAGAAGATAAGCAGCGTCCTTAAGAGTCCAGTTGCTATCTTTAGCAGTGTTGGTGAGTAGTAAAAATTGAGCCATCTTATGAAGTGCAACGAAACATTATTATTATCTTCATAATTTTCTTGAAATAAACAGATTTCTGTGGCATGTTGCTCATTAGCACTTTAATATCAGATAACACCAGTTATTTATGTAATGATGTAATGTACTAAGTAGATGAAATACAAGTGGCATCTGCTAACACTCTTGATGTGGAACAGGAACCAGTGAGTCTGAGACACCCACCAGCAGTGGAAAGCTGGCTGACGAGCGCCTCAAGCACTCTGAAAAGGTGGAGCAACAACAAGAAACAGAAAATTGCATCCATCATTCTTTGCCTGAGGAGGGAATTGATGCTCTGTTGACCCTTCACACTGATGTCCCTCATGAGGAGGCAGAATATGAATCCTACAGAACTTGCCCATAGAAAGACCAAAACTGTTACTGCTGCCACACTGCCACCACTTCCACTGACACCAAAAGCCCAACTGTGCAGAGAATCCTGGACCTCCGCAATGAAATGGAGTCCACCAGTCACCTGGAGCACTTTAGCCTCCAAAAGTTCCATCCGTGTCCATTGTGTTTGGGTAAACTTATCACTGTATAAGGGGACAAGTATCAGTGTATGGTTACTATATACTCATTTGTACTTAAAGATGTCATGTCACATCATTCTCTCTCTCTCTCTCTCTCTCTCTCTCTCTCTCTCTCTCTCTCTCTCTCTCTCTCTCTCTCTCTCTCTCTCTCTCTCTCTCTCTCTCTCTCTCTCTCTCTCTCTCTCTCTCTCTCTCTCTCTCTCTCTCTCTCTCTCTCTCTCTCTCTCTCTCTCTCTCTCTCTCTCTCTCTCTCTCTCTCTCTCTCTCTCTCTCTCTCTCTCTCTCTCTCTCTCTCTCTCTTTCTTTCTTTCTTTCTTTCTTTCTTTCTTTCTTTTTGCATATTTTACTGCTTTACATTCCTCCCCACAGTATTTTTTCATCTACTTTATGACTGCAGTAGTTTTATCATCCCAGTGTATGCCGTATCCACTCTGAAACTGTAATTCACCAATCAGCTCAAATGTGTCTCTGTTTTGATAATCATTAATTTGTTTCAGCTACACAACCACTCTGATAAGGGACAAAATCTACTTCACCAGTCATCTATGTCATACAGTCATATATATTCATACATATGACAAAATACTCTTCCTAAGACATTTCTTATTTTCTCTTCTCAAGTGACCTGTCCATCTATCTAAGGTACCACATAACATTTAAAACTTACAATATTGCATTTAATTCATGAACATTTTTTTGTCTATGTAGACTTGAAATTGTATTGGTTCCTGTGGATGAGTGGGCCATGCTGTGCTTTGTCAAGGATGGTGTTTGGTATTGTGATGACTCTTGCCACAATCAAGTGTCTCCCACAGAGTAGTGGAGTACCTATGTATGGTGTTGACCCAAGCTGTCCAGGTCTCATCCAATGCCTTAATATGATTTAGATGATCAAAATGGTTTAACTCACCATTTAATCAGCTGACTGATTTGAATGGAGAAGTATGTAATGTGTTGTAGCCTAACCATCCCTGCCAGCATGGTCAGATTCTTGGTAGTAACCTGAAATGCTCCTAGGTAGTGAGTATCATTGCACATAATGATCTTTACTTTGTCAGTAATTCAATGATACTGAATATTACTCTACTGGATTTTGCTCACCACTGCTTGGTAACTTTTGGCCATAATCCCAGGTCTGGAATGATATGAAGCCATGTTTTTACATTCCATATGAGACAGGCAAGCACTATGCTTTGCCTGACTGATACCTGTACTATACATTTATGACCCCAGGTAGTTCATCACTCTCTCTCTCTCTCTCTCTCTCTCTCTCTCTCTCTCTCTCTCTGTTTGGAATTATACTGTATATTAGGAAATATCATTAAAGAGTGTGTGTGTAAAAAGTGTTTGCATTATTGTGCATTTGATGTTATAGCCCCAGGTTCTTAAAGTTTTCTAGTTTCATGATTTATAAAGATTGCTATTTTTAATAAAGTTATTGAAATTGTTATTGAGTGTTTTTTATTGAACTCATTAGCTTTGTAATAGTGTGCGTCTCATCATGCATTCATTAATGATGTAGAGTGGAAATGTCCACTCCTATCATGCATAATATCAATGCATTATTGGTTTATGTTGTTATTTGTGTATAAATTGTAAAGTTATGCCAGTCTATTTTAGTACAAACTAAATATCAGCTGGAAGAGAGGACAGGTAATGGCACACTAAAACACAGGAAGGGATAATGATATAACCAATTTAACAATACACAGAGGAAGAAGAATGAGAAAGCAATAAAAATGGATTATTTAATGGATGATTAATAGACCCTCATTTGTAATGTTATTTCAGGCAAGAATATTAAAAGAGACAGCTGGCTTGCCCTTTGTACTTGTTCAGCTTGCCCTTAGCACTTGTTCATACATGACAGAATGAGAGATCTATGGGTGGGGGTGACACCTGGAAATGGGTATGATTCATGAAGGGATTGATTGATTGGTTGACTGACTGATTAAGAAAAAAAAACGTAGCAGTGGAGGGTGGGGGGGGGAAGGCGCCCCCAACTTTCCAGTCATATATGGCGTGGAAGGGACAATACCAGCAAAGAAAAATATGAGAAAATGCATAATTTACTACAAAACCCAAAATGCGAAATAAAACCTTGCCAAATTGAACCTTCCCACGAAGGTAATGAATGGAGTTTTGATGCAATGAGCCACAGTTACTTAAAACACTCAACAAATATAACACCTGCCAAAAAAATAAAATAAATAAATAAAATCAATCAATAAATAAAGATAAAAACGCGAGAAAACCTTTAAATTATCACAACGCGAAATATACACACACGCTAAACTGGATGCGTCATTAATTAATACCCCCCAATAGTTTATAGCCCCTCCCCTATTCATTGCTCCCCCCCCTCCCTGCCTTGAGGAACACCTTCACTTATGGCCTGCTGTTGGGTCAGATTTGAGCCATTTTAACCTCGAATTACATACAATACATACATACATATCGTCTCCTTGCAATAATTATAATAGTCTTCCTGGCTTAATTTTTGTTTATTCATTATTCCTTATGTATTTATTAATTATTTGTCATTTGTCTAATTCCTTGTTTTATTTAGCCTCGGTATTTAACTAAGCATTTTTTTTTTTCACTTTCTGACTGTGGCCCTTGCAATGAATGGCTTAATTGTTTATTTACTGTTCCTTACGTGTTTATTGATTATATGTGAGTTATTTATTTGATATTCATGATTTTTTTTTACTTCGTATTTCTTTATATGATAGTTTTATCTTTTCGTGTTTTCTGGCTTAAGTTTTGTTTATTACTCCTTGTTTGTGTTATTAGGTGTGTCATTAATTATTTGTCTTATTTCTCGTAGTTTAATGGATTTTTTAGCACTTTAATTATTAGAGTTCTTCACCAGTCATTTTATTCGAGAGAGAGAGAGAGAGAGAGAGAGAGAGTCTAAATGAATGATAAAAAAAATAATAATCAGTTACAGTATTTTATTTATAAACAAGAACAATTCATGATAATAATAATAATAATAATAATAATAATAATAATATTTAAATACAAGGAGGAAAATGTGTAATAATAATAATAATAATAATAATAATAATAATAATAATAACAATAACTGCTTTTATCTTACTCACACAGATAAATAGTTTTATAAATAGTTTATTGACCATAAACATTGTGTACATACACACAAAATTAAATAGAACAGATAAAAATTTCAAAATGTAGTCAGTGACACACAGAAGACTGGTGACAAAACCTACTAAAGCCCATTAAATGATTGGGTGTCTCAAGTTTCCACATCATCAGTGGAACACTGCTTCTGAGCACTCAGGGATGGACAAGCTTTTCATGGCTTGTGTGAATGGAGACAAGACGTGTAGGGGATTTATTTGTTCTGTTTTTTCTTGTCCTACTCTCTCTTCCTCCCTCTTGACTCTTCCTTTGCTTCATCCTACTCTTTCTCTTGCTCATTCTTTCTCTCTCTCTCTCTCTCTGGACTTTTCAGACATAGCTCCTTATGATTTTTTGGCAATCCCAAACCTGTTGACAGTATCCTTATCTGAGAGCCAAGGAGACCATGCAGAATGTGGCAGCATACCTATCATTGGTTGCAGAAGCGTTTGAGCAGTGGAGTGATGGATGATTGTAGGAATGTGGTGGCACTGCTATCCACCATGACATTCATCCACATAACAGAACCATCTCACATGGTGCATTCAGCCTCAGGGAGAGGAACCTCTGTAGCCTTGGGCAGTAGCCCTTGGTCAGGTTTGCTCCAGAGTCAAACCTGCTTACCATCCGAGAATACCTTGGGGAGGAATGAGGAAGCCTTTTGCTCTGAACCCATGAAAATTGTTCAACCCTATAAGGGAAAAATATGAATGTTGAACAAATTGATGAGAAATGGAAGGATTAATGGGCTAAGTGTGTTGGATTACAGAGGGCTTTCTTTGAAGGACATTTTGAATGATACCATAATTTTGGCCCTTAGCCCAAGGTTGGATACTTCTGAACCGTTCTTGCATTTTTAAGCTAAGTAATATAAAATGCTCAATTAACAAAGGAAGGATAATGAAAAGATAAAACAAATCAGGAATTATATCAATTCATAGCTTTATCATACTCGTAGTTCTAAGTCATAAATACTACAAAAATTAGTCAATCTCTTCAGAAATAATTATAAGATAAGCTTTAATAATAAAAAGTATGTATAAATAGATGAAATGTTGTCACCTTCACCAATGCCGGCTTCTTGTTATTCAGCACATGCTTGTGCTTCCTGAACACCGGTCTCATACTGGATAGAGACAGTAATGTATGGAGGTTTGATGCAATACAACATTTTATATAAGGATAAAAACTTGCATAAACTTCCTGTTTGTGTTTTTCTACTAAGGTGCAATTGTTAGGTGAGCATTTGCAACTTCCTACACTTAAACCATAACATCCCTACTACAGTGGCTCAGAGCCACACCATCACTTGTTGCTTGTCCACTAGTAAATAAGTTTTTTGTTTGTTCATTCTCATTCCTTCCCTATTTAAAACATCATTCCATCTTGTCATGGCCTCTTGAAGATCTTGTTGGCTTCCTGTCACGACAGCGACATCGTCTGCATAGGCCAGCATGATCTCTTTATCCTCCCTTACACACACTTCCTTCAGGCATCTGTCCATGTATATAATGAATAGCAAAGGAGAGAGCATCAATTATTCAATTATTCAATTATTCCTCACACACACACATACACACACACACACACACACACACACACACACACACACACACACACACACACACACACACACACAGGTAATAACAATAATATCTACCCTATATTGTAATGCACATTTTCATAATCACCACTGAATCATCATCATCATCATCATCAATATTTTTTATCAATAATATTAACAGTATTTATATATGTACATAGCATTACTATTATTACTACACACACACACACACACACACACACACACACACACGTACATACACTCACCTCTTGGCAGGGGTGGTGGGGAACAGGAGGAGGAGGAGGAGGAGGAGGAGGAGGAGGAGGAGGAGGAGGAGGAGGAGGAGGAGGAGGAGGAGGAGGAGGAGGAGGTGGACGAGGAGGAGGAGGAGGAGGAGGAGGAGGAGGAGGAGGAGGAGGAGGAGGAGGAGGAGGAGGAGGAGGAGGAGGAGGAGGAGGAGGAGGAGGAGGAGGAGGAGGAAGAGGAGGATTAACACTGTGTGAGTGACTGACAGACTGACTAACTGACTAACTCACTAACTGACTGAATGACTGACTAACTGACTGACTGAATGACTGACTAACTGAGTGACTGACTGACTGACTCACTGACTGATACATACATACATACAGACAGACACAAGTACACAAGAATAAAAAATAAAATACATAACTGAAAAATCATTGCAATACACAGACAGACAGACAGACCAATGACAGAAAGACAGACAGATGGAGACAAACTAAACAGATAGATAGATAGTGAAATGACCACACAAAACACACACACACACACACACACACACACACACACACACACACACACACACACACACGCACCTGTTGAACATAGTAAGCTGTGGCACCAGGTTCAGACGGCCGCTCTACACAGCCTCGGACGCCTCCTGTGCCAACTCCTTGCATCGAACGAACCTGTGTAGACATGAAAGTAAGCAAGCAAGTGTTTATGGCTAATTATAATACTCAATATGCCAGTATCATCTCCAGCATCACCATCTGCTCACCACTGGGGACTCTCCTGGGGAGAGTTAGGAGAGTGAGAGAGGGGAGGGAGAGAGAGGGAGAGGAGAGGAAGAGAGAAGGGGAGTCTTGGAGATGGTTTGGGGTGAGTCTGGGATGGTCTGGATACATTGGGAATGAGAGAGAGAGAGAGAGAGAGAGAGAGAGAGAGAGAGAGAGAGAGAGAGAGAGAGAGAGAGAGAGAGAGAGAGAGAGAGAGAGAGAGAGAGAGAGAGAGAGAGAGAGAGAGAGAGAGAGAGAGAGAGAGAGAGAGAGAGAGAGAGAGAGAGAGAGAGAGAGAGAGAGAGAGAGAGAGAGAGAGAGAGAGAGAGAGAGAGAGAGAGAGAGAGAGAGAGAGAGAGAGAGAGAGAGAGAGAGAGAGAGAGAGAGAGAGAGAGAGAGGCTGTGAAAGGCTGGAAGAGGCTGTGAGAAGTTGGGATGGACTGGAAGTCCATCCCAACAGTTTGGGACAGTTTGGGGTGAGTCTGGAATGGTCTGGATACACTGGGAATGAGATAGAGTGAGAGAGAGGCTGTGAGTGGCTGTGAATAGCTGGGAGAGGGTGTGATAGGTTGTGAGAGGCTGAGAAAAGACAGTGAGAGGGTGGAGAAAATAATGGGAAACTGGAAAAATGAAAAGGAGAGATAGAAAGAGACACACAGGTAGACAGACACACCTGTAGGAAGGGCTCCTTAATATCCCCTTATCAGCTGGAGGGAGGGCTACAGGTAATAATCTTTTCTTCTTCCTTATCCGTGCCTCCTCCTCGTCCTCCTCTTCCTTTTCCTCCTCCACCTCGTACTCCGGAACTGGCGACCCCACCACCGGCACCTCCGACATGGCCTCCTGCGGGATGGTAAGGTAGTTAGGGAACTGTCTGAGTTAGCGTGTGTGTGTATGTTGGTTAAGTTTGGTTAAGTGTTAAATAAAGAATGGTACTCTATATTAATTTCAATATTTATCTACTTATTATCTGTATTTTGAAGATACATGTACCATTTGAACTGTAAACCTTTGTAATTGTCTGTCTCCTGCACACCCAGCTCGTCAACACCCCTGTGCCTGCAAACGGGTCACTGAACATTAAATAAACTTGTCTCAGTCCCCTACATACACACAAGTGGCTGGCCAAACACTGCATCAACACAAACAATGGATAAACAGTGGGAATCTGCTGGTCTGAGTCCCCTACATACACACAAGTGGCTGGCCAAACACTGCATCAACACAAACAGTGAATAAACAGTGAGAATCTGCTGGTCTGAGCCCCCAAAACACACTAGTGGCTGGCCAAACACTAGATCAACACAAACAGTGAATAAACAGTGGGAATCTGCTGGTCTGAGCCCCCAAAACACACAAGTGGCTGGCCAAACACTAGATCAACACAAACAGTGGATAAACAGTGGGAATCTGCTGGTCTGAGTCCCCTACATAAACACAAGTGGCTGGCCAAACACTAGATCAACACAAACAGTGGATAAATAGTAGGAATCTGCTGGTCTGAGCCCCCAAAACACACAAGTGGTTGGCCAAACACTGCATCAACACAAACAGTGGATAAACAGTGGGAATCTGCTGGTCTGAGTCCCCCTACATACACACAAGTGGCTGGCCAAACACTGCATCAACACAAACAGTGAATAAACAGTGGGAATCTGCTGGTCTGAGTCCCCTACATACACACAAGTGGCTGGCCAAACACTGCATCAACACAAACAGTGGATAAACAGTGGGAATCTGCTGGTCTGAGTCCCCTACATACACACAAGTGGCTGGCCAAACACTGCATCAACACAAACAATGGATAAACAGTGGGAATCTGCTGGTCTGAGTCCCCTACATACACACAAGTGGCTGGCCAAACACTAGATCAACACAAACAGTGGAATAAACAGTGGGAATCTGCTGGTCTGAGTCCCCCTACATACACACAAGTGGCTGGCCAAACACTAGATCAACACAAACAGTGGATAAACAGTGGGAATCTGCTGGTCTGAGTCCCCTACATAAACACAAGTGGCTGGCCAAACGACTAGATCAACACAAACAGTGGATAAATAGTAGGAATCTGCTGGTCTGAGCCCCCAAAACACACAAGTGGCTGGCCAAACACTGCATCAACACAAACAGTGGATAAACAGTGGGAATCTGCTGGTCTGAGTCCGCTACATACACACAAGTGGCTGGCCAAATACTGCATCAACACAAACAGTGAATAAACAGTGGGAATCTGCTGGTCTGAGTCCCCTACATACACACAAGTGGCTGGCCAAACACTAGATCAACACAAACAGTGAATAAACAGTGAGAATCTGCTGGTCTGAGCCCCCAAAACACACTAGTGGCTGGCCAAACACTAGATCAACACAAACAGTGAATAAACAGTGGGAATCTGCTGGTCTGAGCCCCCAAAACACACAAATGGCTGGCCAAACACTAGATCAACACAAACAGTGGATAAACAGTGGGAATCTGCTGGTCTGAGTCCCCTACATAAACACAAGTGGCTGGCCAAACACTAGATCAACACAAACAGTGGATAAATAGTAGGAATCTGCTGGTCTGAGCCCCCAAAACACACAAGTGGCTGGCCAAACACTGCATCAACACAAACAGTGGATAAACAGTGGGAATCTGCTGGTCTGAGTCCCCTACATAAACACAAGTGGCTGGCCAAACACTAGATCAACACAAACAGTGGATAAATAGGAGGAATCTGCTGGTCTGAGCCCCCAAAACACACAAGTGGCTGGCCAAACACTGCATCAACACAAACAGTGGATAAACAGTGGGAATCTGCTGGTCTGAGTCCGCTACATACACACAAGTGGCTGGCCAAATACTGCATCAACACAAACAGTGAATAAACAGTGGGAATCTGCTGGTCTGAGTCCCCTACATACACACAAGTGGCTGGCCAAACACTGCATCAACACAAACAGTGGATAAACAGTGGGAATCTGCTGGGTCTGAGTCCCCTACATACACACAAGTGGCTGGCTAAACACTGCATCAACACAAACAATGGATAAACAGTGGGAATCTGCTGGTCTGAGTCCCCTACATACACACAAGTGGCTGGCCAAACACTAGATCAACACAAACAGTGAATAAACAGTGAGAATCTGCTGGTCTGAGCCCCCAAAACACACAAGTGGCTGGCCAAACACTAGATCAACACAAACAGTGAATAAACAGTGGGAATCTGCTGGTCTGAGCCCCCAAAACACACAACTGGCTGGCCAAACACTAGATCAACACAAACAGTGGATAAACAGTGGGAATCTGCTGGTCTGAATCCCCTACATAGACACAAGTGGCTGGCCAAACACTAGATCAACACAAACAGTGGATAAATAGTAGGAATCTGCTGGTCTGAGCCCCCAAAACACACTAGTGGCTGGCCAAACACTGCATCAACACAAACAGTGGATAAACAGTGGGAATCTGCTGGTCTGAGTCCCCTACATACACACAAGTGGCTGGCCAAACACTAGATCAACACAAACAGTGAATAAACAGTGGGAATCTGCTGGTCTGAGCCCCCAAAACACACAAGTGGCTGGCCAAACACTAAATCAACACAAACAGTGAATAAACACTGGGAATCTGCTGGTCTGAGCCCCCAAAACACACAAGTGGCTGGCCAGACACTGCATCAACACAAACAGTGAATAAACACTGGGGAATCTGCTGGTCTGAGCCCCCAAAACACACAAGTGGGCTGGCCAGACACTGCATCAACACAAACAGTGAATAAACAGTGGGAATCTGCTGGTCTGAGCCCCCAAAACACACTAGTGGCTGGCCAGACACTGCATAGGCACAGATGGGGAGCTGGTTTGGCCTGACAGCACCCTCCAGTATTCATGTAAATTCTGGGCTACCATTTGCAATTCTATTTTGGGGAGCCACACCTCAGAGAGTCTCTTTTATTGAAGTTTTGTCCCCCCCCACGGCTGGCTGGCCTACATAACAAAATAAATAGATAATGTTTTTTTTTTTGTCAGTTAGAGGACTTTTTCATCTCTACCTGTTGAAATAAGATTATCTCGGAAAGTTTAAAAATGATGCATTACTACTACTACTTACCCTGAACAATACCTCATCCTCAGCATCAGAGGACGGCCCCTCCCCCTCCTCACTGACTAACTGTTGTTGTTGTTGCAGTTGTTGTTGTAACAGAATCAACCTCTTCCTCTCCCTCTCTCTCTGACGTGCCTCCCTCCTGGCCTCCCTCTCTCTCCTCCTCCTCTCCTTCCTCTCCCTCCTCTCTTGCTTCTCTCTCTCTCTCTTGCTGCTGCTGCAATCTCTGGGTCCACCATGTCCTCGTTGATCCTCGGGATTTGCTGCAAAAGGAGGGAGAGAGTGAGTGAGTGGAAGTGGGAGAGAGGATGAGAGAGAAGGGTAAAACTATTATTGTAAGAGAGAGAGAGAGAGAGAGAGAGAGAGAGAGAGAGAGAGAGAGGAGAGAGGAGAGAGAGAGAGAGAGAGAGAGAGAGAGAGAGAGAGAAATATGTAGCAGTAATAATAATAATAATAATAATAATAATAATAATAATAATAATAATAATAATAATAATAATAATAATAATAATAATAATAATAATAATATCAAACATTCTCTCTCTCTCTCTCTCTCTCTCTCTCTCTCTCTCTCTCTCTCTCTCTCTCTCTCTCTCTCTCTCTCTCTCTCTCTCTCTCTCTCTCTCTCTCTCTCTCTCTCTTTCTCCTAGTGCAACCTACACTCATAAATTATTTCTTGCCCCAAAAAAGCTAATTTGGAATAAGACAAACAGTAACAAGTCCGAACATAGCAGTGGATCTTAAACTCCTAGAAACTGGAGACATTACTGTATTCCAGACCTTGGCGTTTGTATACAAAGCTCTTAATACAAACACAAGAGACACGGGCTCATGATATTCAGTTAAGACAGACAGGTAACTTGAGGACACCCTTCTGCTGAACCTCCCGTGCCCAACAGAGTGTCGTCTCACGAGGAACCAAGCACTGGACCCGGCTCTCGGACACAGTTAAAAACAAACCATTACATTCCTTTAAATTACTGATAAAACAACACTTAACAAGTAATTATTCATTGTATTTATTAGTTTTCAAATTGTAATCAGCTCTACTATTATAAACATATGTAATTGTTTGTAATTTGTAATAGTTATTATTATTATTATTATTATTATTTACTTTTGTTATTGATATAATTCTTTTTTGCATGTATCTATAATTTGATTGGGTTAAAGTTATGAATTACTTACTAAATAATTATGTACTGTCTTTTTCTTTTTTTTTTCATGATAGCTGAATAAAACACTGGTCTTAAACCTTAGTGTAAAATATTCATTAGTCCACAAAGACCTTGTGCTCCATGGACTGGCCATCACATATCAGAATGTCTATATACCAGTCTGTCTGTATATATTAACACCAATATATATCATTTAATCAATCAATCACTCTGTAAGGAAAATATAGACAAATAAATACAATAACAACAGATGTATATACACTCTCTCTCTCTCTCACCTGCTGAGGAGGGAGATAAGCCAAGCCACAGCTAACCCAGGTGTGTGTGGCCCACCTCCACCTCCCATCACCCCCGCTGGCAGCACCGCAGGGGGGCAGGAGGGGGTGAGGGATGACTGGGCAGGGGTCACAGGGAGAGGGGTGGCTGGGGCAGGGGTCTGGGGCTGGGGTCGGGGGAAAGCCTGGGACTCCGACCACTTGCATGACCCGACCAACTCCAACGACTTCTGCCCCTAATACCTGCGTGTTGTCAGCTGGAACAACCTGAGAGGAAGGAGGTGCTCAGAAGTAGTAGTAGTAGTAGTAGTAGTAGTAGTAGTAGTAGTAGTAAGATTGATTTTCTATCTCTGTCTCTCCTTTCTGTATGTAAAAAACTTTCTCTCTCTCTCTCTCTCTCTCTCTCTCTCTCTCTCTCTCTCTCTCTCTCTCTCTCTCTCTCTCTCTCTCTCTCACCTGTATGACATTCCCTGCCTGCACTATCATGGGGAAGTGGGGCTGCGGGGCTGAGGCATCTTGGGGCAACACCTGAAGCATGTTCCCCATTTGAATAACCCTTGTTGTGGCGGTGGTGGCAGTGGTGGTGGTGGCGTCAGTCCCCTCGGCTGCATCGTAAGGTACTGGAACTGTTGGGAGGAGGGGGGTTAGTTTGGGCGGCCACGCCCCGGGGACTTAGCCTTGGGAGGAGAGCGTGCCCAAAGGGGGGCAGGGACCGGTTCTTGTAGGGGCTGCGGGCACACGCGGGAGGGCGGCCCTGGGGAGAAAGCTACTAGATTCGTTCAAAGCATATCTAAACCTAACAGAACACTATTTACAAATAAACCCACCTGTTATAATTAGCTTGTGCAACAGTTTGAGGGCGAAGGTAAGGAGTGAGGAGCCACTGCTTACAGGGATAGCCCACTGTCCCCGGGAAGGTAGCATCCTGCAGGTACATGTTGTTCCTCAAACATCAGTTTGAGTGCTGACTTATCTAGTATTCTTGCATCGTTGACTGAGCCAGGCCACCTTGCCACAATGTCAAGAATCTTATAGTGAGCATCAAATACTACTTGCACATTTATGCTGTGATAGCGTTTCCTGTTCACATATACATGTTCATCGACATGAGGAGACACAATTCTTATATGAGTACCATCAATCACTCCCACAACACCGGGAAACTGAGTTACTTGCATGAACTCTGCCTGTTTTTGCTGCACTTCACGCTGGGTGTGAGGGAAAGCCACGAACTGGCAGATTACTTCTGGGTCAGCCAGTGCATCAATTGTCTGTGATATTGCACGGCTGATAGTGGGCTGCGTTGTTCCAAAATCATCACAACTGCACTGTTGCATTTTTCCTGTGGCTAAATATCGTAATGTGATGGCCACCATCTCAGGGGTCAAGGCTCTATTTCTTTCAGTTTTACTTTGCAGCTTGTCTCTCACTATATCAGTCACTGCAACAATACCAGCACGGTCCAATCTGAATCTTTTCAGTAACTCAGCATCGTCGTACTCAGCGAAAATATCTCTTCTCACTCTGTAGGTGCGCCGCTGACGTTGTTGTGCCGCCTTCCTGCTAACGGCTGGGTTCATCATGCTCTAAATAAAAATTCCACCTACCTTTAATAATCTGCTGGAGGTAACTTGTGGAAAGAGAAAGAAAAGTGCATTATTTTTATGCAATAATATTTTTAATTTTTGAACTTGAAAATGCAATATACTTTAATTCAGAGATTTAAAAAGTGAACATACGTTTTAACCCCAGCGGGTGCTGTAAACAGTACGTTGGCGGTTCACACCAGTTCAGAAGTAAGGTATCTTAAATTGCACTCGACAATGTTGTGAATACTTTAAAATGCTTGAAGCCATACTTGATGCCTTCCATAACGTGTAAAGTAAGAAGTTAGCCTGTGTTAAAAAGTGGGTGATCCCTGCAGATTACCAAGGCATCCAGTCTCCCAGCAAGTGCCAAGAGGCATTCATTCAATGCTCCGCTGACACCAATTTGCCCAAAGGTATGCATTATATGTGGAAAGTACATTACGTACGGTGTAGAGGTGGTTGTCTAGTGATATAAATGGTAAGGTGGTGGTGCTGGTGATTGTGATGGTACTACACTGTTATTACCGTATGTCAGTATATTGAGGCTTGATATCACTTTTATTAATGTGCCAGTATTTCATTACCTATCTTATGAAATAACACTAGCTCTTGATATATTCTTTTCTACAAACCTTTAACAATAATTGAAACGTTTTTTTTAAATTGAATTCAATGCCTTTTCTTATTGATGAAAATAGGAAATAATTATGGCTACCACTGGCTAGACACGCCATACCTTGCCTTGAGTTTAGGTATGGTTAGGTTAGGTTTGATATGGTTGGGTGTAGTTAGGTTAGTTTTGGGTATGGTTAGGTTACAGCAAGTACAGTTAGGTTAGTTTGGGTGTAGTTAGGTTTGGATGTGGTTAAGTTAGTTTAGGTATGGTTAGATTACAGCAGGTATGGTTAGGTTAGTTTTGGTGTGGTCAAGTTAGTTTAGGTATGGTTAGGTTACAGCAGGTATGGTTAGGTTAGTTTTGGTGTTGTTAAGTTAGTTTAGGTATGGTTAGAACCTTGGACAAAAAATGAGGAACATCACTGAACCAAAAGATTTTTATTTATTTATTTATTTATTTATTTTATTTATTTATTTATTTATTTAATTTTCTTTTAATATTTCAATGAAAATTAGCAGTATTACTTATATCTGTCAACTTTCCAAGAGGGTTAGAGAATGCCTCAAGCCATTTGTAAGATAAGATTACACGTAAATTGCTTGGTTTAAGAGAAACTGGCATGTTAGTAAAATGAATCTTTACTGTCATGTGAATGAATATTTATAAATGCAAAAAAGTTTAAATCTCCAAGAACAACCTGTGTTTTACAGTAATGTGGGTAGCCCACATGGGACCCATAAAGTAGCCCACAAAACACCCACATGCCTCCCATTATCCAATGTTGGCTGGGTATATATATATATATATATATATATATATATATATATATATATATATATATACGAGGTGTGTCATTAAAGTTCCAGGACTGGTGCCACACAAGTTTTATTTCACATCCCAGGCTACAAACTATAGGTTATCTCCTTCGAAGTAATCCCCCTGGCACCGCATGCACTTGTCCATCCTTCTCTGCCAGGCTTGCATGCACTGCTGGAAGGATTCTTGCGGGATGCTCCTCAGCTCCGTCGTCACGGCCTTTTTGATGTCGTCCGCATCATCAAAACGGGTCCCCTTCATGACCTCCTTGAGCTTGGGGAAGAGGAAGAAGTCGCACGGAGCGAGGTCAGGTGAGTAGGGCGGTTGCTCCAGCACGGCGATGTTCTTCTTGGCCAAGAACTCTCTGATGCTCAGGGCATTGTGAGCAGGCGCATTGTCGTGGTGAAGCAGCCACGAGTTGCCCTGCCACAACTCCCGCCTCTTCTCGCGCACTGCACGAAGCAGACGCCGCAGTACTTCTTTGTACACATGTTGGTTGACTGTCTGGCCCTGTGCAAGAACTCGCAGTGGACGATGCCCCTCACATCGAAGAAAGCGATCAACATGACCTTGAAGCTGGACCTGGACTGCCTTGCTTTCTTCGGCCGTGGCGACGCCGGACTCTTCCATTGAAGGCTCTGGCGTTTGGTTCTCCGGGTCGTACTCAAATACCCAGGACTCATCGCCGGTGATGACTCTCCTGAGCAAGTCTGGTTCAGTTTCCAGACGCTCGAGGATGTCCTGACACACCTGCATGCGTCGTCCCTTCTGGTCATCGTTCAGGAGTCTCGGCACCATCTTCGCACAGACTTTCCGCATGCCCAGATCTTCAGTGATAATCTTCCACACGCTGTTGTGGTTCATGCCAAGCTCATCTGCGATCTTTCGAACAGTCAACCGACGATCGTCACGCACCATCTGCTTGACAACGCTCAACATTGGCCTCATTCCTGCTCGTTGAGGGTCTTCCACTCCTGGGGTCATCTTCCACGTCCTCCCGGCCCTCTTTGAACCTCTTGCACCACTCAAAAACACGTGAGCGTGACATTGTCTCATCCCCGTACACTTTTTGCAGCATACCCCAGTGCTTCTGACGGCGTTTTCCCCCAACTGCACCAAAAACTTCAAGTTTGTTCGCTGTTCAGCGCTCATTGTTAAACGACCTGCAACAGAGGACATGATTTTAAAAGCACGTAAGAAAAAGATTAGTGACTGTAGAGGGTTGGGAGCGCAGTTGTATACTCCAGAAGGATTACTTTGAAGGGGAAATATGGTGGTTTGTGGCTTGGGTTTGAAATTCATCTTTTAGGACACCAGTCCTGGAACTTTAATGACACACCTCGTATATATATATATATATATATATATAGATATAATATATATGAGGAGGCAGTAGACATCTGCCTAAATGATAATTACTACCAGTGAGGTCTAAAGCACTGTTCAGGGGGTGCTGTGAACTTATCATTAAACCCAGCTGTGACCTCGCTGAACGTTTTCCCTTTGTGTCTCACAACACAAGGGGGCAGTCATAGCCTGCCCTCTAAAGACAACTCTCTTCCTCCACACAAAACTACAAGCACCTAATAACACACACACCCTTCACTCAAAAATTTTAAAATCATCGTGGCGACTCCTACACCAGCCTCGTAGTCCCCATCTGGGGAGGGGACCATAAATGTCCCCAGGTCAGACTGCCTTTCTGTCAAAGACCCTAAGTGTCTTGACACCCCCCCTCAACTTTTTCTTCATTAACTTCTGCAACATTCGCAGTCAAAGATCTAATTTTCAATCTGTAGAACACCACCTCTCCTCTTCTAAACCTCATCTTCTTTTCCTCACTGAAACTCAGGTGTCTGAGGCAACTGACAGTAGCTCCTTTTCTGTTCCCTCTTACTTTCTCTATCCTCATTTTCAGTCCAAAGCTGGATGCTGCGTTTATGTGCGCAATGATTTAACCTGCTCTCGTGCCCACGCTCTTGAATCTTCTGAGTTTTCCACCATCTGGCTACGACTACAGAGTCACTCTCATACTAAATTTATCTGTGCTGTATACCTCTCACCTAACTCCTCTGATTATAAGAAATTCTTTAACTACTTAACTTCCAAAGTGGAGCACATTCTGACCCTCTTCCCTTTTGCAGAGATCTCCATTCTTGGAGACTTCAATGTTCACCACCAGCTTTGGCTTTCCTCTCCCTTCACTGACCATCCTGGTGAACTAGCCTACAACTTTGCTATCCTCCATGACCTAGAGCAATTGGTGCAACACCCTACTCGTATTCCTGACTGTCTTGGAGATACACCCAACATTCTTGACCTTTTCCCCCAGCCTCAGCCCCAGCCCCAGCCTTTTCATCCCAGCCTCTCCCAGTGCATCCTAGCCTCTCCCAGTCCATCCCAGCCTCTCTCAGTGCATTCCAGCCTCTCCCAGTCCATCCAGCCTCTCCCAGTCCATCCCAGCCTCTCTCAGTGCATTCCAGCCTCTCCCAGTCCATCCCAGCCTCTCCCAGTCCATCCCAGCCTCTCTCAGTGCATTCCAGCCTCTCCCAGTCCATCCCCAGCCTCTCCCAGTCCATCCCAGCCTCTCCCAGTGCATCCTAGACTCTCCCAGTCCATCCCAGCCTCTCCCAGTCCATCCCAGCCTCTCCCAGTGCATTTCAGCCTCTCCCAGTCCATCCCAGCCTCTCTCAGTGCATTCCAGCCTCTCCCAGTCCATCCCAGCCTCTCCCAGTGCATCCTAGCTTCTCCCAGTCCATCCCAGCCTCTCTCAGTGCATTCCAGCCTCTCCCAGTCCATCCCAGCCTCTCCCAGTGATAATAAAGCAATTTGGATTTAGGAAAGGGAGATTGTGTGTTACAAACTTACTGAGTTACACTTAGATCTATAGAAAACTGTTATCAAATGGCATATAACATTTTATGTTATATGCCATAATTTATTATGGCATATAACAGATTATTATTACAGATGCCATTTCTTAAAGAAAATGGCATCTGTTTTTTTTTTTTTTTTTTTTTTATTATTCTCTTTCTCTCTCTCCCTCCCTAAGGCAGTGCTCCTCTTACAAAGGAAAAAATAAATAATTAAATAAGATAATTAATTTACAAATCAAGGGCTGGATTTGTGTCTGTGGAGGCCTGTGAGCAGCCTGAGTGTGGAGGCCATCTACCTGAAATATTTATATTAATATTTTTGTATCTGTATTCCATGCAGTTTTTAATACATATAATATATTATAGTGAAAGGAACATATTTATTTAGTGTAAATGAAACAAGTGGTTATTTTGATAGTAATAAAAAAAATATTTAGTTCATAGAAAACTAGTGTTTGATTAATTTAAGTTTCTTTCACTTACAGAATATTTATGTGGGAGACTCCTCAGATTGTGGAGACCCCAGATTGTGGAGGCTCCTGGGCAGCTGGTCTTTTTGTGGACTCCTAAATCTGGCACTGAACAAAATTCTCTCTCTCTCTCTCTCTCTCTCTCTCTCTCTCTCTCTCTCTCTCTCTCTCTCTCTCTCTCTCTCTCTCTCTCTCTCTCTCTCTCTCTCTCTCTCTCTCTCTCTCTCTCTCTCTCTCTCTCTCTCTCTCTCTCTCTCTCTCTCTCTCTCTCTCTCTCTCTCTCTCTCTCTCTCTCTCTCTCTCTCTCTCTCTCTCTCTCTCTCTCTCTCTCAACTCTCAACCACTGGATGGTATATCAGTTCACACAGCAAGAAGCCAAGGACCCACCGAGGCTGTCACTTGGAAGAGGTCATTGTTGTTGCATCCAGCATCCCAGCCTGACTGCCTAGACAGGTCCCGCAGGTTGCTGAATGGCAGAGGTGCAGGCTGCTCCACAGCAAGATGTGAGACCAGTGTGGCAGAGTATGATGTGTACACAATGAGGGACACACTGTAGCCAACCCAGTAGATTACCCGTGCTGCAGTGCTGATTGGGTAGGTGTTGGAGCCTGCAGGAGGAAGAGGAGGAGGGAAAGATGCCATGAAAAGGCAATTTTAAGACATGGAGGATGATGCAAAGGCAATTTAAAATCTTTGAAAGTAACACATCTTTTTAAATTTAAAAATGTAGAAAAGACCATTTTAAAATGTTTCAGAGATGAAAATGCAATTTAAGAGTTTTTCTCATCATTTCTAAAAGATTTTATATCTCATATCTTACTAAGAAAACTGTTGATATCATCATATGAAGAGAACTACTGATAAAATTAAATACATTACTTGATATCCATATCAGTCATATTAACACCACTTGCTTATATTGCTCATGCCAGAACTAATTCAAGTTAATATCAGCTCAATTATGAAAATACACCAGGTATCATGTAAAGTTTCCCAGTTTTAAATCTATCCTTTAATAACTGTCTTTCTGTATTCCCATCTTATCAAACATTAAACACCACTACCCTTGCATTCAACTTAGTCTCATACCCCAACAGGTCCTCACCCTGCTGTAGGAGGGCTGGCAACATGTACCAGCCGTCTTTACCAAACACTAAATGCTCCAACACTTGAACTGACCAGTCTTACACCTCAACAGGTCCTCACCTTGTTGTAGGAGAGCTGACAACATGTACCAGCCAGCAGCAACTCCCATGCTAACAGGCTTCTCCCCCGTGGGTATGTAGCACCTCTGGAGTCGCTCGATGAAGAAGAGGATGCTGGCGAGGCCTGTCGTGTTAGCCGGGATGCGCCGGTACAGAGCTGTGTCCGTTGGGGTTGTGTAGGCAAGCATCTTCTTGGCAAGGTCCCTCGTAGGTGGCCGCAAACAGTTTACGGCTGTGGGATGAGAACTTGTCTTGTGACATGTGACGTTGGGGTGAGTGTTAATCTGATTTTGTGTTACTATGTTCTGTGGGGAGTGGGGTGTTAATGTGATTTTTTGTTAACTGAATGCTGTGTCTGACCTCCTGAGGTGTAGTATGGTGGGCCACAAGATTGTCCCTTTCCACTAGGGGCTGACAGATGATATTAAGAGTGTGAATGTGTGTGTGGTGCCTTGTTTGGGCCATTTTGTGTGTGATTGCCAGCCTGATGTATAGACAGCTAAATCGTTAATAATAATGAAGTTAAGAGTGTGAATGTGTGGTGATTTGTCTGCGGTGTCTTGGGGAGGATTGTTGGCCTGGTATATAGATAAATAGATTAGAATTTGGATTAACAGTGTCAATGTTGTATGTGAGTGTATAGTGTAGTGTCTGGGCCACCCTGTATAGGACTGCCAGCCTGGCATATAGATAGATCAATCTAATTATTTGACATTTCATATTCTGAACATTTTGCTGATCCAATTAATCTGTTAAGGGAGCACTTTGTTCAACATCTTTAAAATATTATTTGATCATCACCTGTATCTCTCACCTGATGATATAGATAGGCTGGGTGTAGGTAACAACTTTCAACCTCTCCTCAGTGATGGACAATTCAGAGACAGTGAGGTCAGCTTCCCCTGACTGCAGAGGCTCCTATCCGTGCCCGTCCACTCGTTGCTTGAGTTGTCCTTCAGTTTCCCGTAGGCATAACCTTCCAGTACATTGAAACTGACTCTGTACAAGAGAGAGAGTGGGAGAAAAAAATAGTGTTGTGTATTGAGGGAAAGAAAATTTCTGTCTTGTCTTCTCTATTTAGGGAAAGAAAAGGAAAAGGGCAAGTAGTGTCATATGCATGGAGGAAAAGGAAAATTATTCTCATATGCACTGAGCAAAAAAGGAAAAGTACTGTGATATGTACTAAGGGAAAGGCTGGGTGTACTGAAGGGAAGGAAAAATACTGTTGTCGTATTTATTGAGGAAAAGAAAGAAATACTGTCGTATGTACATTTTTTAATTGCTAGAAAGAAAAGTGAAATATACATTTATATGTATAGTTTATTTTTCATATCAGTCACAAGTATGGATGTTTGTTTTCCCTTCTTTTTTTTCACATGTACAGCTACCTCCTCAAATAGCATGTATTTTCAAAATTTCAAGCTGCTGTGATGATGAAAAAAGCCTGAAAGAAAAATGACAAGGAACAAAAAGTAATGAGAATAAGTTTTGTGGCAACTATTTCATTAGGTGTCACTTTTTCACTCCTCCACTTAGACCGGTACAGTTGAACGCAAAATGTGAAAACTTACGAGAAATTGTGTGCATCCCTTAGTGCAGTGACAATATCCCCCACAAAAACCAGTGATATTTCTTTGACTGGAGGTTAGTTCAATAATTTTGAAGGCTGGGATTAATTTTAATGAGGGATGAGAGGGTGGAAGTGACTGGAGTATAGGTTAATAATTCTACCAGCTGGAAAGGATTTTGAGGGTCAGAGGAGAGTGATTGGATATTAGCTTGATAATCGTGCTTGGTGAGATTAATTTTTAGTGAGAGACTAGATGGTGGGAGGATGATATTTAGAGGTTAGTTTGGTAATTTTGCCAGTTGGTATTAATTTTTAGTGAGGGATGAGGGTGTCAGAAGAATGTGACTGGAGGTTAGTTTAATAATTCTGAGGGTGGGAGGAAAGTAATAGGGGGTTAGTTTAATTTTGGTGATGGATGAGAGTGTGAGTGGAAAGTGTAGCTGACCACATAATTTATCAAATAGTACAAGCATGTACACATTCTTAATAATGTTCCCATGTTAAGATATACTAAACATGAAGTTACTCCACAATATATGATGGTGTAAATTACGAATGGTTAAAGTCGAGACTTGTTTGATGATGGCCTGTTTGCTTGCTCCCCTTGGACGTGCGCGAAGTGCAGCAGGCGTTCGACCGTTTCTCTAGGGGCAAGCGACACCTCCTGGTGGGGGACTTCAAATCTGCTGTCGCTGCCTTCGAGGTGTGTCTGTTGCTTAGGTGTGGTATGTGTTGCATGTTACCTAGTTGTGTTGTTTTCTGTGTTGTTAATTGTTTCATATCATAGTGAAAGTAAACACCAGGTTTAACTGACACTCCTTACCACTCCAGGAGGCAACAGAGTCCCTGGTGGAGCTGTGTGGGGAGCAGGCGCCCGAGTGTGGTGACGCGTACTGCCGCTGTGGCCGTGCATTGCTGGAGCTGGCACGCAAGGAGGCAGGGGTGCTGGGGCCAGATCTGGATGGTGCCAGTAGTCGTGTGTATTGCTTGGTTATTGTGTTAACGTGCTGGAGTGTGCACAGCCCGGAGTGTTTGGGGAATGAAAATAAAAGGAGTTATGGATGTTTAAAAATGCATCTTTTGAGAGCTGAGTATACAAGAAAGTTGCTGTGTTTGCGGGATGAGTAAACAATGAAGAAATGTTTTGAGGAACTGGGTGTGCAGAGGCACGAAGTGTTTGGAGAATGAGAATACAGGAAGACAGGAGTGATTTAGGAATAAGTGTACAAGAAAGGAGTGTTTGAGTGACAATATATAAGGAAGAGGTGTTTTGAAAATGAGAGTACAAGGAATGAGCATTTTGGGAGTTTAATATACAAGGAAGCAAGTATTTAAGGGACAAGTATACAAGATTATTTTCCTGTCATATGTCATTATACAATGTTTTTCTTTGTTATATACATCATTCCCTTTCACTTTTCATATCTTGTGTTCTCGTCATTCTGATGTAATGTTACAGATAGAGAATGTTTGGTGTCAAATTTTCACTAATTTCATATGTGTATAAACTTTCATTTCATTGACTTTTTTTTACTATTACTACTATATTTGCTTGCTTTTTAAACAAGTCTTTTTCTTTCAGAGGAGGGAAGCACAGGGGAAGAGGAGGACGAGGAGGAAGAGAGTTAAGAGTCACAAGAGGAGGAGGAAGGTGGAAAGAAAGAGGAAGGAGAGGAGGAGGAGGAGGAGGAGGAAGATGGAGAAGGAAAGGAGAAAGATAAGAAGGAAGGAAATGCCGCAGAAGGAGAAGGTGAGTTGTTAATAAGGTTTTGTGTGACAAGTTTTCTGAAAATTTTATTTGTTTACATGAAGTTTGTTTTGTATAAATTACTCTTAATATACTACTTCTCCCACCACATGCAATTTGTCTGTCTGCTGTTGTGGTTCTTTCATTTCTTGTTCCCTTTCCTGAATATACCATTTCCTTAGTTTCATATCTAGTACCCTCCAATAAAATTTCTGCTTCTCGGTCTCTGTACTTCTCTCGTTTTTTTTGCTTGGCTTCATTCCTCAGATCCTTCTCTTTTTCCCTTTCTTCCAAGTTCATATCTCTTTTTTACCCAAATATTCTTGTATTCTGAATTTTCAGCCAGCTTCCCAGTTCTCACTAGGATCTCCTTTACTGTAACTTGGGATCTCATTCTCACTTTTAATGGTCTTTTACCTCCTTCACTATATTTTCCAATTCTATATGCTTCTTCCACTTCTCATTCCAGTCCCTGTTCTTCACCTTGGACCATTGTAATAATTTTCTTACCAACTCCTCTCTCTCTCTCTCTCTCTCTCTCTCTCTCTCTCTCTCTCTCTCTCTCTCTCTCTCTCTCTCTCTCTCTCTCTCTCTCTCTCTCTCTCTCTCTCTCTCTCTCTCTCTCTCTCTCTTATTCCCTTTTCTTCCTTTCTTCCTTCCCTCCTATCTTTGTTTCTCCCTCCTCCTCCTCCTCCTCCTCCTCCTCCTCCTCCTCCTCCTCCTCCTCCTCCTCCTCCTCCTCCTCCTCCTCCTCCTCCTCCTCCTCCTTCATTCTACCTAACAAGAAATAATGGATTCAAGATTATACCCAAACGTTTTAAATCCCACAAGGCCAAACATTTTTTCTTTAATCGTATAGTAAATATATGGAGTAAACTTCCTGCAGAAATTGTGAACAATATTGAAATTGTGAAAGCAATATTATTGAATCAGTTCATCCTAAACATTTGCACTTTGTTTTTCCACAGAGCAATAAGAAATTAGAATTGACAGAGAAACCAGACAAGGGACTGCATTTGAAGAAGCACAAGAACCAAGAAATTACATCATTCAATGAAATGACAACATAATCTAAAGTAAGAATTTACATAGCTTTCATTTTGGTTTACATTCTGAAAGGTAACAGTAACATGGATATGTTTTTATATTGAAATCTTTCTCTGATTGCATACAAATGGTACCAATCAACAAATAATAATGTAATACTTAGAAGCTGGGAATTCAAATCACTGGTAGATAAAATGAACCACCATTCTAGAGTGTACATAACTAAGGAATTAATATACTGGTTAACTGTCACACCAGCATGAACAGAATAACAACAATTGTTGAGTAGAGTCTGTAGGAGGCAGGGAAGGAGGCATGTAGTCAGTTTTAGAGAGCAGTTATTATGAAATCAGCTGTAGAATATTCCTAAGATGCAATACTACTGGAGTCTGTCAGCTTGAAGACAGTTTATTAAAGAAGGGAAGTTCATGAGATATAAAGCCTTTGATTATTCAGTTTCATTTCCAAAGTAACATTTATTTATTGGTGTGTTGCTTCCTGTAAATAGTAAAGCCTTGACAGCACTGCATCTCTCACACCACGCTGTAACTGTTGAGAGAACCCTAACCCTTAGAGAGAGGAGGAGGGAATCCTTGGTTTATGTTCAGTAAAGCCCTGTATTCTTGTCATGGCAATGTAGAATGGAGGCGTCATTGGTTTATGTTCAGTAAAGCCCTGTATTCTTGTCATGGCAATGTAGAATGGAGGCGTCCTTGGTTTATGTTCAGTAAAGCCCCGTATTCTTGTCATGGCAATGTAGAATGGAGGCGTCCTTGGTTTATGTTCAGTAAAGCCCTGTATTCTTGTCATGGCAATGTAGAATGGAGACGTCATTGGTCACATACTGTTCTAATGTAATCTAATGTAATCTAATGGAATCATGAAGGTGTAAAAATGCAGGATATGGACATCATCAGCTTTTGTCATTAAGGGTGGTAAAGTGAAAGATTTGTTAATCACTTTGGTCTTTAGTTGATGCTTCTGGTGAGGCTTTCCTGTTTAAACTTGGCATAATATATATAAAATGATGTGGCATGTTAAACAAGTTAACTTACTGCCTTCTTGTGTCTTTCACAGATAGAAATCAAAAACGTCACAAGACAGAATAGTGAGCTGCATGCACTTATCACAGAGTATAAAGTCACTCCCTCAGAGGAAAAAGACAAGGATGGCATGTCTTCATGTGAGAACTCAGAAGCTAAATGTGAGCTACCATCCACATGAATATATATTTGTATATCAAACTGACATTCTCCTTGGAGGGAGGCTTTCCAAAGTGCACACACACACACACACACACACACACACACACACACACACACACACACACACACACACACACACACACACACACATCTCTGCATCAGGACTCAACAGCCAGACTGATAAACAATTACTTCACCCAAGATGATCAGCTGATAGGATTAGCTGTGGATGAGCCTCCTGTGGTGACTAGGAGTACAAAAGCCAGCAGCTAATTTTGGGAGCTGCCAGTCATCATGGTCCTGGTGTCTGAGGTGCTGCTTTTGCATTTTCCCAGTCATGGGATGAGGCTACATCACATTTATTCATTCACAGTTGCTCTTAGTTATCTCTGTTACAAGTTAAAATTTTTCCTGGCTCCACAGACATTTCTGGTGCATCTAACCCTCTCTCCATTGCCCTTCTATTTCCCTTAGTCTTATACCCACTTCTTACATTACGTCTAATTACTTCCATTGGTCATTCTTGTCTGGCCCTCTGTTGCATCAATTTTTCACCTCCAGGTACAGATACCAAGGGGAAATTGCTGGGTCAAGTGGCTACACTGACATCTGAGGTTAGCAGGTTGGAGAGTGAGTGCAGCAGTCTTCAGGTTCAGCTAGACTGTGAGAGGGATAAGTATAACAAACTGCTGGGAGAATCTCTTGCTCATGAAAAGTTGTCTGAAGATGTCATAACTGAACCAAAAGGTAAGAAAGTTTATATTCTCTAATAATAAAGCAAATAATTTTTCCTCACTGTTGCTCAATTTTTTGAATTAATAACAAAATAAAAGCATTGTTATTGGATTTGTTTATTGAGGCTGTATTAAGAAAAGTTGAGAGAAACAAACTTATTGTTTTATCAGGAGAAACAACAGGATTGGGAGGAACTGAGCTTTAACAGAAGCTGCAACAACTGCAGGAGGCTCACAGGGTCCTGGAGAGCAGGTTAACTTGCAGCATGAAGGAGGTGGCTGAGCTGAGTGACAGGAAGTAGCAGCTTGAGCATGCTGTAGTGCATGAGGAGACAGAGTCCATCGGTGAGTGCATGTTTTTTGCTCATTTGAATCATCTGTAAAAGTGAAGTGGAGGAAGTGTTTACTGTTTACTGTATGCCATTTCCTTGGTCTTTTAATGAAGAATTTTATCCTTCTTCAGGTGACTACATCACCATCTACCAGTTGCAGCGAGGAGTGATGAAGCAACAAGCTCGAGAACGCGAGTTAGACCTTGCCAGCCTCCATCATGAATGAGAGGAAATGAAGCAAAACCACTCTGCAGGTTAGTGCTCTCTTTTGCATCTCACACACTTCTTATTCATGTCATGGCAGATTAGTGATTTCTGCTGCATCTCACACACTTCTTATTCAATTGCTGGCAGGTTAGTGATCTCTGCTGCATCTCACACACTTCTTATTCAATTGCTGGCAGGTTAGTGATCTCTGCTGCATCTCAAACGGTTCTTATTCAGGTGTTGACCAAAGTACTAAGCCTTCATATCATTACCTTGCTCTGTGATGGAGGCTACACCATCTGGCATCTAGCTGAGATTTAATGTTGCAGTAAAGCTTCCATATGAGTTCATGTAGAGCAAAATGTTTTCAAATGCCAGGGAAGTAGTGTAATGTAACCTTCCAGAGAAATCTATCCCTCATTTATTAGTTAACAGGAGTGTTTAATGTACTTAATGTGATTAGCCAGGATCAAGGGTCAACTTCTTCACTGACCATTTACTCTCAGGTGATGTATCTGTCCTCCATGAGTCACCAGAGACACATAAGGTGTTGTAAGTGAAATTTCATCTATTAGATTTATTCAAAATGTGAATTAACACAGTTGTTTCCTGCAGGATTTGATATCAAAGCTGGTGCAGGAAAAGGAAGCAGATCATGACCTTCAGCAGCTCGAGAAGATAAGCAGCGTCCTTATATATATGTTATATAAATATGTTCCTTTCACTATAATATATTATATGTATTAAAAACTGCATGGAATACTACTGTATTCCATGCACTTTGTATTCCATGTATTCCAGCCACTCAGTCTCCTACTGAGTGGCTGGGGTTTTCCAAAAGTGAGGGTTGGTGTTCTATACCATACCATGTGCCCTGTTTGTATTCCTTCTCTATCCTCTGTATTATATTCTATGTAAAGATGGTGCTGGGGTGGGATCTACTTCTTATTCCCTAAAAGTGATGAGGAGTGACACTGGGCAGCATTAATTTGCTCCTTAGAGATGGCTGGGTTCCTGTGGATGAGTGGGCCATGCTGTGCTTTGTCAAGGATGGTGTTTGGTATTGTGATGACTCTTGCCACAATCAAGTGTCTCCCACAGAGTAGTGGAGTACCTATGTATGGTGTTGACCCAAGCTGTCCAGGTCTCATCCAATGCCTTAATATGATTTAGATGATCAAAATGGTTTAACTCACCATTTAATCAGCTGACTGATTTGAATGGAGAAGTATGTAATGTGTTGTAGCCTAACCATCCCTGCCAGCATGGTCAGACTCTTGGTAGTAACCTGAAATGCTCCTAGGTAGTGAGTATCATTGCACATAATGATCTTTACTTTGTCAGTAATTCAATGATACTGAATATTACTCTACTGGATTTTGCTCAGCACTGCTTGGTAACTTTTGGCCATAATCCCAGGTCTGGAATGATATGAAGCCATGTTTTTACATTCCATATGAGACAGGCAAGCACTATGCTTTGCCTGACTGATACCTGTACTTTGCATTTATGACCCCAGGTAGTTCATCACTCTCTCTCTCTCTCTCTCTCTCTCTCTCTCTCTCTCTCTCTCTCTCTCTCTCTCTCTCTCTCTCTCTCTCTCTCTCTCTCTCTCTCTCTCTCTCTCTCTCTCTCTCTCTCTCTGTTTGGAATTATACTGTATATTAGGAAATATCATTAAAGAGTGTGTGTGTAAAAAGTGTTTGCATTATTGTGCATTTGATGTTGGTTTCATGATTTATAAAGATTGCTATTTTTAATAAAGTTATTGAAATTGTTATTGAGTGTTTGTATTGAACTCATTAGCTTTGTAATAGTGTGCGTCTCATCATGCATTCATTAATGATGTAGAGTGGAAATGTCCACTCCTATCATGCATAATATCAATGCATTATTGGTTTATGTTGTTATTTGTGTATAAATTGTAAAGTTATGCCAGTCTATTTTAGTACAAACTAAATATCAGCTGGAAGAGAGGACAGGTAATGGCACACTAAAACACAGGAAGGGACAATGATATAACCATCCAATTTAACAATACACAGAGCAAGAAGAATGAGAAAGCAATAAAAATGGATTATTTAATGGATGATTAATAGACCCTCATTTGTAATGTTATTTCAGGCAAGAATATTAAAAGAGACAGCTGGCTTGCCCTTTGTACTTGTTCAGCTTGCCCTTAGCACTTGTTCATACATGACAGAATGAGAGATCTATGGGTGGTGGTGACACCTGGAAATGGGTATGATTCATGAAGGGATTGATTGATTGGTTGACTGACTGATTAAGAAAAAAACGTAGCAGTGGAGGGTGGGGGGGGGGGGGAAGGCGCCCCCAACTTTCCAGTCATATATGGCGTGGAAGGGACAATACCAGCAAAGAAAAATATGAGAAAATGCATAATTTACTACAAAACCCAAAATGCGAAATAAAACCTTGCCAAATTGAACCTTCCCACGAAGGTAATGAATGGAGTTTTGATGCAATGAGCCACAGTTACTTAAAACACTCAACAAATATAACACCTGCCAAAAAAATAAAATAAATAAATAAAATCAATCAATAAATAAAGATAAAAACGCGAGAAAACCTTTAAATTATCACAACGCGAAATATACACACACGCTAAACTGGATGCGTCATTAATTAATATCCCCCCAATAGTTTATAGCCCCTCCCCTATTCATTGCTCCCCCCCTCCCTGCCTTGAGGAACACCTTCACTTATGGCCTGCTGTTGGGTCAGATTTGAGCCATTTTAACCTCGAATTACATACAATACATACATACATATCGTCTCCTTGCAATAATTATAATAGTCTTCCTGGCTTAATTTTTGTTTATTCATTATTCCTTATGTATTTATTAATTATTTGTCATTTGTCTAATTCCTTGTTTTATTTAGCCTCGGTATTTAACTAAGCATTTTTTTTTTTTTCACTTTCTGACTGTGGCCCTTGCAATGAATGGCTTAATTGTTTATTTACTGTTCCTTACGTGTTTATTGATTATATGTGAGTTATTTATTTGATATTCATGATTTTTTTTTTAACTTCGTATTTCTTTATATGATAGTTTTATCTTTTCGTGTTTTCTGGCTTAAGTTTTGTTTATTACTCCTTGTTTGTGTTATTAGGTGTGTCATTAATTATTTGTCTTATTTCTCGTAGTTTAATGGATTTTTTAGCACTTTAATTATTAGAGTTCCTCACCAGTCATTTTATTCGAGAGAGAGAGAGAGAGAGAGAGAGAGAGAGAGAGAGAGAGAGAGAGAGAGAGAGAGAGAGAGAGAGAGAGAGAGAGAGAGTCTAAATGAATGATAAAAAAAATAATAATCAGTTACAGTATTTTATTTATAAACAAGAACAATTCATGATAATAATAATAATAATAATAATAATAATAATAATAATAATATTTAAATACAAGGAGGAAAATGTGTAATAATAATAATAATAATAATAATAATAATAATAATAATAATAATAATAATAACAATAACTGCTTTTATCTTACTCACACAGATAAATAGTTTTATAAATAGTTTATTGACCATAAACATTGTGTACATACACACAAAATTAAATAGAACAGATAAAAATTTCAAAATGTAGTCAGTGACACACAGAAGACTGGTGACAAAACCTACTAAAGCCCATTAAATGATTGGGTGTCTCAAGTTTCCACATCATCAGTGGAACACTGCTTCTGAGCACTCAGGGATGGACAAGCTTTTCATGGCTTGTGTGAATGGAGACAAGACGTGTAGGGGATTTATTTGTTCTGTTTTTTCTTGTCCTACTCTCTCTTCCTCCCTCTTGACTCTTCCTTTGCTTCATCCTACTCTTTCTCTTGCTCATTCTCTCTCTCTCTCTCTCTCTCTCTCTCTCTCTCTCTCTGAACTTTTCAGACATAGCTCCTTATGATTTTTTGGCAATCCCAAACCTGTTGACAGTATCCTTATCTGAGAGCCAAGGAGACCATGCAGAATGTGGCAGCATACCTATCATTGGTTGCAGAAGTGTTTGAGCAGTGGAGTGATGGATGATTGTAGGAATGTGGTGGCACTGCTATCCACCATGACATTCATCCACATAACAGAACCATCTCACATGGTGCATTCAGCCTCAGGGAGAGGAACCTCTGTAGCCTTGGGCAGTAGCCCTTGGTCAGGTTTGCTCCAGAGTCAAACCTGCTTACCATCCGAGAATACCTTGGGGAGGAATGAGGAAGCCTTTTGCTCTGAACCCATGAAAATTGTTCAACCCTATAAGGGAAAAATATGTATGTTGAACAAATTGATGAGAAATGGAAGGATTAATGGGCTAAGTGTGTTGGATTACAGAGGGCTTTCTTTGAAGGACATTTTGAATGATACCATAATTTTGGCCCTTAGCCCAAGGTTGGATACTTCTGAACCGTTCTTGCATTTTTAAGCTAAGTAATATAAAATGCTCAATTAACAAAGGAAGTATAATGAAAAGATAAAACAAATCAGGAATTATATCAATTCATAGCTTTATCATAGTTCTAAGTCATAAATACTACAAAAATTAGTCAATCTCTTCAGAAATAATTATAAGATAAGCTTTAATAATAAAAAGTATGTATAAATAGATGAAATGTTGTCACCTTGTTGTAAAGTTGAAATTAACAACATATACTGTGTGATTGTGACTAAGTACAAAATTGAAATGTGATTGGAGAAGGATAAAAGTTTTTCATTTGTTTCAGGCAAGAGGTGTGGTTAAGCAAATAGTGAGTCTGTAGGCTGTAGAGAGAGAGAGAGAGAGAGAGAGAGAGAGAGAGAGAGAGAGAGAGAGAGAGAGAGAGAGAGAGAGAGAGAGAGAGAGAGAGAGAGAGAGAGAGAGAGAGAGAGAGAGAGAGAGAGAGAGAGAGAGAGAGAGAGAGAGAGAGAGAGAGAGAGAGAGAGAGAGAGAGAGAGAGAGAGAGAGAGAGGAGGAGGAGGAGGAGGAGGAGGAGGAGGAGGAGGAGGAGGAGGAGGAGGAGGAGGAGGAGGAGGAGCAGCCTCAAGGTACGCGATCTTTAAGAACTCCCAAAAAAGCTGTTCCTCCTCCTCCTCCTCCTCCTCCGGCCATGCCTCCTGCTGAACTAGAGCAAGGGAGGGTATCTCCTGCTTAGCCTTCCTCCTCCTCCTCCTCTTCCTCCTCCTGCTGCTCCTCCTCCTCCTCCTCCTCCTCCTCCTCCTCCTCCTTCCTGCTTATTCTTGCTTTCCTCTCCAGCTTAATGTGATTATTTTTCTTCTTCTTCCTCCTCCTCCTCCTTTTCTTCCTCACATAGTAAGCTGTGGCACCAGGTTCAGACGGCCGCTCTACACAGCCTCGGACGCCTCCTGTGCCAACTCCTTGCATCGAACAAACCTGTGTAGACATGAAAGTAAGCAAGCAAGTGTTTATGGCTAATTATAATACTCAATATGCCAGTATCATCTCCAGCATCACCATCTGCTCACCACTGGGGCCTCTCCTGGGGAGAGTTAGGAGAGTGAGAGAGGGGAGGGAGAGAGAGGGAGAGGAGAGGAAGAGAGAAGGGGAGTCTTGGAGATGGTTTGGGGTGAGTCTGGGATGGTCTGGATACATTGGGAATGAGAGAGAGAGAGAGAGAGAGAGAGAGAGAGAGAGAGAGAGAGAGAGAGAGAGAGAGAGAGAGAGAGAGAGAGAGAGAGAGAGAGAGAGAGAGAGAGAGAGAGAGAGAGAGAGAGAGAGAGAGAGAGAGAGAGAGAGAGAGAGAGAGAGAGAGAGACTGTGAAAGGCTGGAAGAGGCTGTGAGAAGTTGGGATGGACTGGAAGTCTTGGGGACAGTTTGGGGTAAGTCTGGAATGGTCTGGATACACTGGGAATGAGATAGAGTGAGAGAGAGAGGCTGTGAGTGGCTGTGAATAGCTGGGAGAGGGTGTGACAGGTTGTGAGAGGCTGAGAAAAGACAGTGAGAGGGTGGAGAAAATAATGGGAAACTGGAAAAATGAAAAGGAGAGATAGAAAGAGACACACAGGTAGACAGACACACCTGTAGGAAGGGCTCCTTAATATCCCCTTATCAGCTGGAGGGAGGGCTACAGGTAATAATCTTTTCTTCTTCCTTATCCGTGCCTCCTCCTCGTCTTCCTCTTCCTTTTCCTCCTCCACCTCGTACTCCGGAACTGGCGACCCCACCACCGGCACCTCCGACATGGCCTCCTGCGGGATGGTAAGGTAGTTAGGGAACTGTCTGAGTTAGCGTGTGTGTGTATGTTGGTTAAGTTTGGTTAAGTGTTAAATAAAGAATGGTATTTTATATTAATTTCAATATTTATCTACTTATTATCTGTATTTTGAAGATACATGTAGCATTTGAACTGTAAACCTTTGTAATTGTCTGTCTCCTGCACACCCAGCTCCTCAACACCCCTGTGCCTGCAAATGGGTCACTGAACATTAAATAAACTTGTCTCAGTCCCCTACATACACACAAGTGGCTGGCCAAACACTGCATCAACACAAACAATGGATAAACAGTGGGAATCTGCTGGTCTGAGTCCCCTACATACACACAAGTGGCTGGCCAAACACTGCATCAACACAAACAGTGAATAAACAGTGAGAATCTGCTGGTCTGAGCCCCCAAAACACACTAGTGGCTGGCCAAACACTAGATCAACACAAACAGTGAATAAACAGTGGGAATCTGCTGGTCTGAGCCCCCAAAACACACAAGTGGCTGGCCAAACACTAGATCAACACAAACAGTGGATAAACAGTGGGAATCTGCTGGTCTGAGTCCCCTACATAAACACAAGTGGCTGGCCAAACACTAGATCAACTCAAACAGTGGATAAATAGTAGGAATCTGCTGGTCTGAGCCCCCAAAACACACAAGTGGTTGGCCAAACACTGCATCAACACAAACAGTGGATAAACAGTGGGAATCTGCTGGTCTGAGTCCCCTACATACACACAAGTGGCTGGCCAAACACTGCATCAACACAAACAGTGAATAAACAGTGGGAATCTGCTGGTCTGAGTCCCCTACATACACACAAGTGGCTGGCCAAACACTGCATCAACACAAACAGTGGATAAACAGTGGGAATCTGCTGGTCTGAGTCCCCTACATACACACAAGTGGCTGGCCAAACACTGCATCAACACAAACAATGGATAAACAGTGGGAATCTGCTGGTCTGAGTCCCCTACATACACACAAGTGGCTGGCCAAACACTAGATCAACACAAACAGTGAATAAACAGTGGGAATCTGCTGGTCTGAGTCCCCTACATACACACAAGTGGCTGGCCAAACACTAGATCAACACAAACAGTGAATAAACAGTGAGAATCTGCTGGTCTGAGCCCCCAAAACACACTAGTGGCTGGCCAAACACTAGATCAACACAAACAGTGAATAAACAGTGGGAATCTGCTGGTCTGAGCCCCCAAAACACACAACTGGCTGGCCAAACACTAGATCAACACAAACAGTGGATAAACAGTGGGAATCTGCTGGTCTGAGTCCCCTACATACACACAAGTGGCTGGCCAAACACTGCATCAACACAAACAGTGGATAAACAGTGGGAATCTGCTGGTCTGAGTCCCCTACATACACACAAGTGGCTGGCCAAACACTGCATCAACACAAACAATGGATAAACAGTGGGAATCTGCTGGTCTGAGTCCCCTACATACACACAAGTGGCTGGCCAAACACTAGATCAACACAAACAGTGAATAAACAGTGGGAATCTGCTGGTCTGAGTCCCCTACATACACACAAGTGGCTGGCCAAACACTAGATCAACACAAACAGTGAATAAACAGTGAGAATCTGCTGGTCTGAGCCCCCAAAACACACTAGTGGCTGGCCAAACACTAGATCAACACAAACAGTGAATAAACAGTGGGAATCTGCTGGTCTGAGCCCCCAAAACACACAAATGGCTGGCCAAACACTAGATCAACACAAACAGTGGATAAACAGTGGGAATCTGCTGGTCTGAGTCCCCTACATAAACACAAGTGGCTGGCCAAACACTAGATCAACACAAACAGTGGATAAATAGTAGGAATCTGCTGGTCTGAGCCCCCAAAACACACAAGTGGCTGGCCAAACACTGCATCAACACAAACAGTGGATAAACAGTGGGAATCTGCTGGTCTGAGTCCGCTACATACACACAAGTGGCTGGCCAAATACTGCATCAACACAAACAGTGAATAAACAGTGGGAATCTGCTGGTCTGAGTCCCCTACATACACACAAGTGGCTGGCCAAACACTGCATCAACACAAACAGTGGATAAACAGTGGGAATCTGCTGGTCTGAGTCCCCTACATACACACAAGTGGCTGGCTAAACACTGCATCAACACAAACAATGGATAAACAGTGGGAATCTGCTGGTCTGAGTCCCCTACATACACACAAGTGGCTGGCCAAACACTAGATCAACACAAACAGTGAATAAACAGTGAGAATCTGCTGGTCTGAGCCCCCAAAACACACAAGTGGCTGGCCAAACACTAGATCAACACAAACAGTGAATAAACAGTGGGAATCTGCTGGTCTGAGCCCCCAAAACACACAACTGGCTGGCCAAACACTAGATCAACACAAACAGTGGATAAATAGTAGGAATCTGCTGGTCTGAGCCCCCAAAACACACAAGTGGCTGGCCAAACACTGCATCAACACAAACAGTGGATAAACAGTGGGAATCTGCTGGTCTGAGTCCCCTACATACACACAAGTGGCTGGCCAAACACTAGATCAACACAAACAGTGAATAAACAGTGGGAATCTGCTGGTCTGAGCCCCCAAAACACACAAGTGGCTGGCCAAACACTAAATCAACACAAACAGTGAATAAACACTGGGAATCTGCTGGTCTGAGCCCCCAAAACACACAAGTGGCTGGCCAGACACTGCATCAACACAAACAGTGAATAAACAGTGGGAATCTGCTGGTCTGAGCCCCCAAAACACACAAGTGGCTGGCCAGACACTGCATCAACACAAACAGTGAATAAACAGTGGGAATCTGCTGGTCTGAGCCCCCAAAACACACAACTGGCTGGCCAAACACTAGATCAACACAAACAGTGGATAAACAGTGGGAATCTGCTGGTCTGAATCCCCTACATAAACACAAGTGGCTGGCCAAACACTAGATCAACACAAACAGTGAATAAACAGTGGGAATCTGCTGGTCTGAGCCCCCAAAACACACAACTGGCTGGCCAAACACTAGATCAACACAAACAGTGGATAAACAGTGGGAATCTGCTGGTCTGAGTCCCCTACATACACACAAGTGGCTGGCCAAACACTGCATCAACACAAACAGTGGATAAACAGTGGGAATCTGCTGGTCTGAGTCCCCTACATACACACAAGTGGCTGGCCAAACACTGCATCAACACAAACAATGGATAAACAGTGGGAATCTGCTGGTCTGAGTCCCCTACATACACACAAGTGGCTGGCCAAACACTAGATCAACACAAACAGTGAATAAACAGTGGGAATCTGCTGGTCTGAGTCCCCTACATACACACAAGTGGCTGGCCAAACACTAGATCAACACAAACAGTGAATAAACAGTGAGAATCTGCTGGTCTGAGCCCCCAAAACACACTAGTGGCTGGCCAAACACTAGATCAACACAAACAGTGAATAAACAGTGGGAATCTGCTGGTCTGAGCCCCCAAAACACACAAGTGGCTGGCCAAACACTAGATCAACACAAACAGTGGATAAACAGTGGGAATCTGCTGGTCTGAGTCCCCTACATAAACACAAGTGGCTGGCCAAACACTAGATCAACACAAACAGTGGATAAATAGTAGGAATCTGCTGGTCTGAGCCCCCAAAACACACAAGTGGCTGGCCAAACACTGCATCAACACAAACAGTGGATAAACAGTGGGAATCTGCTGGTCTGAGTCCGCTACATACACACAAGTGGCTGGCCAAATACTGCATCAACACAAACAGTGAATAAACAGTGGGAATCTGCTGGTCTGAGTCCCCTACATACACACAAGTGGCTGGCCAAACACTAGATCAACACAAACAGTGAATAAACAGTGAGAATCTGCTGGTCTGAGCCCCCAAAACACACTAGTGGCTGGCCAAACACTAGATCAACACAAACAGTGAATAAACAGTGGGAATCTGCTGGTCTGAGCCCCCAAAACACACAAATGGCTGGCCAAACACTAGATCAACACAAACAGTGGATAAACAGTGGGAATCTGCTGGTCTGAGTCCCCTACATAAACACAAGTGGCTGGCCAAACACTAGATCAACACAAACAGTGGATAAATAGTAGGAATCTGCTGGTCTGAGCCCCCAAAACACACAAGTGGCTGGCCAAACACTGCATCAACACAAACAGTGGATAAACAGTGGGAATCTGCTGGTCTGAGTCCGCTACATACACACAAGTGGCTGGCCAAATACTGCATCAACACAAACAGTGAATAAACAGTGGGAATCTGCTGGTCTGAGTCCCCTACATACACACAAGTGGCTGGCCAAACACTGCATCAACACAAACAGTGGATAAACAGTGGGAATCTGCTGGTCTGAGTCCCCTACATACACACAAGTGGCTGGCTAAACACTGCATCAACACAAACAATGGATAAACAGTGGAAATCTGCTGGTCTGAGTCCCCTACATACACACAAGTGGCTGGCCAAACACTAGATCAACACAAACAGTGAATAAACAGTGAGAATCTGCTGGTCTGAGCCCCCAAAACACACAAGTGGCTGGCCAAACACTAGATCAACACAAACAGTGAATAAACAGTGGGAATCTGCTGGTCTGAGCCCCCAAAACACACAACTGGCTGGCCAAACACTAGATCAACACAAACAGTGGATAAATAGTAGGAATCTGCTGGTCTGAGCCCCCAAAACACACAAGTGGCTGGCCAAACACTGCATCAACACAAACAGTGGATAAACAGTGGGAATCTGCTGGTCTGAGTCCCCTACATACACACAAGTGGCTGGCCAAACACTAGATCAACACAAACAGTGAATAAACAGTGGGAATCTGCTGGTCTGAGCCCCCAAAACACACAAGTGGCTGGCCAAACACTAAATCAACACAAACAGTGAATAAACACTGGGAATCTGCTGGTCTGAGCCCCCAAAACACACAAGTGGCTGGCCAGACACTGCATCAACACAAACAGTGAATAAACAGTGGGAATCTGCTGGTCTGAGCCCCCAAAACACACAAGTGGCTGGCCAGACACTGCATCAACACAAACAGTGAATAAACAGTGGGAATCTGCTGGTCTGAGCCCCCAAAACACACAACTGGCTGGCCAAACACTAGATCAACACAAACAGTGGATAAACAGTGGGAATCTGCTGGTCTGAATCCCCTACATAAACACAAGTGGCTGGCCAAACACTAGATCAACACAAACAGTGAATAAACAGTTGGAATCTGCTGGTCTGAGCCCCCAAAACACACAACTGGCTGGCCAAACACTAGATCAACACAAACAGTGGATAAACAGTGGGAATCTGCTGGTCTGAGTCCCCTACATACACACAAGTGGCTGGCCAAACACTAGATCAACACAAACAGTGAATAAACAGTGGGAATCTGCTGGTCTGAGCCCCCAAAACACACAAGTGGCTGGCCAAACACTAAATCAACACAAACAGTGAATAAACACTGGGAATCTGCTGGTCTGAGCCCCCAAAACACACAAGTGGCTGGCCAGACACTGCATCAACACAAACAGTGAATAAACAGTGGGAATCTGCTGGTCTGAGCCCCCAAAACACACAAGTGGCTGGCCAGACACTGCATCAACACAAACAGTGAATAAACAGTGGGAATCTGCTGGTCTGAGCCCCCAAAACACACTAGTGGCTGGCCAGACACTGCATAGGCACAGATGGGGAGCTGGTTTGGCCTGACAGCACCCTCCAGTATTCATGTAAATTCTGGCTACCATTTGCAATTCTATTTTTGGGGAGTGTGGTTTTTAAGTATGCTATAGAGGACACACTTATTCATTCACTACACCCCACAAACTTGCAATGTCCCCATAGCATAGTTACAGACAACATCCTCTCATATATAAGTCGGTGTCAATCTTTCTCTGATGTACTCCAGCCCAGAGACCCACAGCAGCATTAAGAGTGGAGAGAGAGAGAGAAGAGAAGACACACAGAATGGATGAATAGAGATGCTGTGGTTTGTAAAAATATGGTGTAAGGTCTGTTGGCTTTGGTGGGAATGGTTTTCCAATCATTCCTCTCTTGCACAACCATTTTGCTTCATAAACAGGCATCTCTCTTTCATCTTCCCACCAAACACTGTTATTCCACCTTATATTTATGTATTTGCATGCTTATCTTCTCAAATTGTTCCCCTTCCATTCTCTCCGCATGTCCGACTCTCTCCTTTCTGTGGTTGATCACTCACTCTGCTGTTCCTCCACATTCATGACTATATATGATGCACATGTGCTTTATAATCAATCAAATGTTTCACGTAGATGATGTTTTCATTCACACACAGTTCCCCCTCCTCCCTGTTTCATTCATGGCCATTTTGCTCTCTCTCTCTCTCTCTCTCTCTCTCTCTCTCTCTCTCTCTCTCTCTCTCTCTCTCTCTCTCTCTCTCTCTCTCTCTGTGTGTGTGTGTGTGTGTGTGTGTGTGTGTGTGTGTGTGTGTGTGTGTGTGTAAGAGCTCAGAGCTCATGGTGACTGATCTTTGGGTAGGACTGAGGCCAATGACACACCACACACCAGGGCAGCGAAGTCACATCACCTCGGGTTACATCCTGTACCTACACATTAAGAGGCTACACATTAAGAGGGCTACACATTAAGAGGCTTGTCCATCTGCCTCACCGTGCCCGGGATTCGAACCTGGGCCTTCTTGGTTGTGAGCCGAGCATGCTAACCACTACACTACGTGGTGTGTAAGTGTGTGTGTGTGTGTGTGTGTGTGTGTAATGATGCAGCTGGGAAGGTCGTCTTATGACAATTATTGATGAATGAAGGTAAAGGATGCGTGTCTATTACTTCTCTTTGTGTGTGTGTGTGTGTGTGTGTGTGTGTGTGTGTGTGTGTGTGTGTGTGTGTGTGTGTGTGTACATAACACACACACATACACACACACTTAAAAAAGTAGTAATGACATGCGCATCCATTACCTTCATTTGTCAATAATTATCATAAGGCAACCTTCTCAGCTGCATCAGCGCACACACACACACACACACACACACACACACACACACACATAACTGACTGTCTTCAGCCTCTCTCTCACCGCCGCAATGTTGCATCTCTAGCTGTCTTCTACCGCTATTTTCATGCTAACTGCTCTTCTGATCTTGCTAACTGCATGCTTCCCCTCCTTCCACGGCCTCGCTGCACAAGATTTTCTTATTTCTCTCACCCCTATTCTGTCCACTTCTCTAATGCAAGAGTTAACAAGTATTCTCAATCATTCATCCCTTTCTCTGGTAATCTCTGGAACTCCCTGCCTGCTTCTGTATTTCCACCTTCCTATGACTTGAATTCCTTCAACAGGGAGGTTTCAAGACACTTATTCATCAACTTTTGACCACTGCTTTGACCCTTTTATGGGACTGCCATTTCAGTGGGCATATTTTTTTATTGGATTTTTGTTGCCCTTGGCCAGTGTCACTCATACATAAAACACACACACACACACACACACACACACACACACACACACACACACACACACACACACACACACAGAAATTATATTAGAAATTATTAGAAATTAGATAAGTTACCACTCACGAGCCTACGCGACGCCATGTATGTGAGCAACGCATGTTTTTAAGCATCTGGAGCAAAGTGGTTAAAGGAAAACTTTTTGACTTGAAATGTAATTAGATTCATCAGTTATTTTTCTGGCTGACATTGTTTTTGGAAGGTGGCACTTAAAAGATATGTGAATGCTGTATCTAGATATAAACAAACATTCACAAATACTCATTCCATTATGTGTCTGTCATTAGGCCCTCAAATAAACAACAAATTAAGTGAAAAGTTACTATCTCCCTTCCTGGCTTGCGCTCCAGTTGCTCTGAGTTGTAGCAGCAGTGACGTGTGGCACCCAGGATGAAGATGGTCTGCAGGGTGGTCTGTGTCAGGGGGATGATGGCAGACAACAGCAGCAGCACCGTGACAGCTCAAGCATCCTGTTGAAATTATCACTTTTTAAATGCTGAAAAGTGAAGGAAAAACCTGTCTCCATGGAATGTGGAAGTACACAACAACAACTCTGAAAGATTTCTTACAATAATAAGTCATCATTCATTGTATCCTTTTTTGTTGGCCACAAGATTATCATACAAATTTTCCATAGACATCTGCAAATTGGTACCTCTAGCTGTTATTAAATATGATATTAAGTTTGATGAATGTATTTATTTCATTATACATGAAAGTTGTTGATTGCAAAAAAAAATAATAACCAAAATATATTTTGACTTTTACTTTACAATGCCTTAACTGTTTGCTTTTAAAAAAATATGTAGATTTATTTTCTCATTTTAAGACTTAAAGTCTAGACAACTAACTGGTCTTAAATTTTTCTGATATACAAATAAACTAACAAACACAGCACATTTCACTAACACTCATGGTGAAGTGTCCACCAATGATGGTGAAGGAGGTATACATGTAAACTCCAGTCTGAGCAATGAGCAACAGAATTTGCCCAGCTGCATGTCTCCATTGGGCACAAACTCCAGCTCCCGCATCTGTATCATGCCCACCACCACCGTCACCGTGGCAACACTGAAAAGTGGAATCTTATCATTCACAGTTACAAAAAATATACTCCCATATATATATATATATATATATATATATATATATATATATATATATATATATATATATATATATGGATTACTATTCCCAACGTTAAAAATTCTTTAGCTAATCTTACTTTGATATTTTGCATCCAATATTAACTACAATTTTTTCCTATGACATTTTCCAACTACACTTCACCTAATCTAACTTAACCTCACCTCTTCTCATCTAACCTACTCATTCCTCACCTAATCTAACTTAACTTCTTCACTTATGCTAGTTTAACCTAATGCAACCTTTGCTAACTCAATTACCTTAGCTAACCTAATTAATCTGCTATAACTTAACATGATCTAACATAACCTATGTCATCCAAATCTTACTTTAATCTAATCTAATCTAACCTATGCAAGTTAATGTAAATTCATCTAATATAACCTAAACTATGCTAGTCTAACCTATCCTTAACTTACCTAACCTAACACACTATCTTAACCTAACCTCACCTCATCTTTTACACAGCCAAACCTTACTTAACCTTACAATCTAACACACTTCAACTTACGTGGCCTAACCTAACATCACCTATTCTTAACTAACCTCACCTAAACCTTACCGACACTAACTTAAAACCTACCTATGCTTACATCACTTCTATATCCTCATCCTCCTCCTCTTCCTCTTCCCTAACACAGTGACTCAGCGAAGCCGTCAAGAAAACACGTAATTTCTGAATACTATCTTTAAGAGCTCCACCCAGTCAGCCCTCTTCCTCCTCCTCCTCTTTCCTGACCCCTATCCTCCCTTCTTTACTCACGTGTCTCTCCCTCCCTACACACACACACACACACACACATACACACAGAGCGGGTCTCACAAGGGTAATACACACATACATACGGACACTGACCCACCACACACACCCAGTCACCCACACCCACCCACATACATGTACACACGGACGCACACAGCCTGTCACCCTTACGTCAAACAGATTACACCCTTCTTCTCCCTGTCACTCATCCATCACACATCCCAGTCTCTCTCTCATCTTCTACTCTGTTAAATAACCAGTTAACACTCCCAGCCTACTCCCAGACTCCCTAGCCGGCGGGTTACTCTCACTAGGAGCATATGACTAAAAATACGTCACATGGCCCGGTCAGAGAGAGCTAGCCTGGTCTGCCTACGCGAATCGAAAGCGTTTATTTGGGTACGGTTTAAAGGGACGAAGGTTTAAAGGGACAGTCTCTGCGTGAGTGTGTTTAGTCAAATGCTGAATACTCACGCCTGGTTCATCATACAGCCACATGGACAGGCACAGAACACTCCTCCACGACACACACACACATACAAACACACAAAAACACTAACTAGTAACTGTACCTTTAGTTTCGTCTGCTGTCAAAATATTCCTCCATTACTAATGTAACCCACATTCCCTAGTGGTATACTTTCCTCGGAACACCCATATTTTTAAGAGCTTTTTATCCACCATATATGTCTCGGTTAACTCTGATCTTGGCTAGAAATTAAACTATATTGTATCAGTGTGGTCATCTTGAGGTCCCGGATGAAATGGCGGGCTGGGATTGGCTATTCACGACCTGTTGTCATGGTGATGGTAGATGCCATTCACTTGACAGCTCATATTTTCTCGCTATTGAAAGGAGTTTATTAGAGCGTAACTGAAGCGTGTAAAGGCATGATTCAGCACTATACTATTAAGATATTGTAGTTCTGAAGTGTTCCTAGGGTTAGTAGGCTTGGATAAGGAGTATAACACAATTTAGATGGTTTGAAGAGCGGATGTTTTCGCGCGAAATTCAAACAATTCCAGCCTCTGATATGATTACGTATTAGACTTAAGATATTGTAGTAAGAAAGTATCTGTGGGGTTAATAAGCTTGGGTAAAGAGTATAGGGGAATTTAAAGGACGTTTAAGAGACGGAGTGTGAGGAGAAGGTGTGTCAGCGCGATTCAAGTAATTCCAACCTGTCAGTTGATTCCACAGAAGACTCTTCAGATATTATATTGCTGAAGTGTTCCTAGGGTTATTAAGATTGGGTAAAGAGTATAAGGGAATTTAAAGAGTGGATAAGGGAGGGAGTGGAGCGATTTGATGTCATACAGACCAAAGCCAGGTTACAGAGGGGTTTTTATCTTTTAAAGGGGGCGACTCTGTTTCCTTGACCGAGTGACGAGGGAGAAGAAAAAAATAAGAAGAGACATCAGCCACTGAACCACAGGGAGAGGAGTGAAGGTCCTTTCTCACTGTTCCCTATATAAGACACCATACACTCTAGAACACCAGGACAGAAATCAAGAAAAACGTGCTATTACAATATAAGTGAAGCTTAAGGACACGTCAGTAATTCAGCAGCAGACAATATTTCACAACTCTGCTCCACAAAACTTCTCGCAACGCAACCGGAATGTTTTAGCATGTTGTTCTTGTTCTGCTGTAGTTAAATTAATTACAGAATAAACAGGGAAGATAGATTTTTTCTTTTTTACCCAGAAACATAAAAACGTACATAATTTCTACTAGAACCTGATAAAAATTAAGAAAGATAAGACGCCAGATCGTTTGAGGATACGAGTTTCTCTTCTGTTATATAAAAATTACAGAACAAACAAGAATAGATGGATTTTTGTGCTAGTCATGAAAATGCCTTTGAAAACCTAAATAACAGACCAGAACATGATAAAAGTTCAGATAAGACGCGGGAAGATATGATAACACGGATACCTGTTGTGTAATAAGTTGAATTACATAAGAAACACGTAGAGCTGGATTCTTTTTTTCCTAGAGTCACGAAAATACCTCTGAAAACCTAAATAGATCTCTAGAAATTTATAAAAGTTAAAATAAGACGCTGGACCATTTGGTAACACGAATTTCTGCTCTGTACTAAACTGCATTACAAAACAAAAACAGTAGCTAATATCGAATACATCACATCACATTCTATTTCCCAAATCACGCGTGGCAGCTTCCTATCTTATTAGCAATGCCAGTGTGTTCACCAAAGGCCGTGATTCTGTTGATGAGTGACAGGGAGACCAGAACACTTAGACAACTAATGGGACTTGCGGTGGCTGGGATAACGAAGCGCGAAGTAACTTGCTAACGAGTACTGTAGTGAGGGCAAGACAACATCCTCCCTCCACTTAGCCACTGCACACATTGAATGGCTAGGGAAAGTATCGTAATTATTCATTTTTAGTCGGAAGAAGGACGGTCATCAGAGGAATTCCGTAGCAGAAACTCCTACACAGCGACGCATTTCCTTCAATAAAATCCAAACCACTGCAAAATAAACCCTCAAAACTCCACACAAAACAAATAAACTAATCTACCTCCTATGGCTAATATTTGAGCGTCATTCACTTCAGAACATTACAAAACATAAACAGAATGTGTGTGTGTGTGTGTGTGTGTGTGTGTGTGTGTGTGTGTGTGTGTTTTACATTTCCAGTAAGCATTAAGTTTATTTATTTGTCTCTCCCAACTTGATCTAAACTTAAAGACAATTAAAACATCAATTTTTACATATGGCTGCTTTCCCTCCTTGTGTGTGTGTGTGTGTGAGAGAGAGAGAGAGAGAGAGAGAGAGAGAGAGAGAGAGAGAGAGAGAGAGAGAGAGAGAGAGAGAGAGAGAGAGAGAGAGAGAGAGAGAGAGAGAGGCTAGCAGTTTGTTTGTATGTGTGTGTGTGTGTGTGTGTGTGTGTGTGTGTGTGTGTGTGCATAATTTCTCTCTTGTCTAGCCTTTTCCCCCACCCTGTATAGGCCTAAGTTTTCCTCTATAGGCTCAGAACAAACAAACAAATGAATGAATGAGAAATATCCAATTTAAAGCTACAATTATTTTCACCTCTTAAACTAAACAGGAAAAAAAACACTGATATTTTCATTAAGATTATCAAAGTTTTTATTTCCTCACACACACACACACACACACACACACACACACACACACACACACACACACACACACACACACAAAGGTTTTTTTTTAAGTATGTTTGTTTTTTTCATAATTTTCCTTTTTTTCGGAATCTTTTGCACACAAAGTTTTTTTTTAAGTATATTTGTTTTTTTCATAATTTTCATTTTTTTTTCCATTTTTTCGGAATATTTTGCACACACACACACACAGTTTTTTAATGTATATTTGTCTTTTTTTCATAATTTTCCTCACTTTTTTCATTTCTTCATAATCATTTGCCTCTTATCATTCAGCTTAAGTACATTTGTGGTCTTCAGTTTAATTAATTTATTTTATTTATTTATTTTCTTTGACAAATTCATACAAAACAACAACATATTTTAATTATTTAATTTTTTTTTGACAATATTGATACAACTTGAAATATTTTACTAAGACAACTTGAAATAAAGAATAAATCAACACACACACACACACACACACACACACACACACACAGTCTCTCTCTCTCTCTCTCTCTCTCTCTCTCTCTCTCTCTCTCTCTCTCTCTCTCTCTCTCTCTCTCTCTACAAGTAATAGTTTCGTATGTGTGTGTGTGTGTGTGTGTAGATTAAGTTTATAAAGATCATGACCAGTATTCTGTATGTATAGAGATAAGCTTAATTATACTGTGTGTGTGTGTGTGTGTGTGTGTGTGTGTGTGTGTGTGTGTGTGTGTCTATATATATGTAATGTACGACTTTTTATTGCACTCAAAAACACATACACACACACACACACACACACACAGAGAGAGAGAGAGAGAGAGAGAGAGAGAGAGAGAGAGAGAGAGAGAGAGAGAGAGAGAGAGAGAGAGAGAGAGAGAGACTGACTTAAACCCTAGACATAACAATGATAAAAAAAAATGTAATAATAATAATAATAATAATAATAATAATAATAATAATAATAATAATAACCGTAAAAACCGTAAACCGTAAAAAAAACACCATTAAAAACCCCATACAACTTCACCTACAGCCTTTGAAAATTATGGCAGTGAATTTAATCAGTTGTGAATTTATAATCAACCTGTTGTATAACCTGTTGATGAAGAAAAACAGATCTACCCTTGGCCTACCTGCACCCAGAAGAGAAAATTAGGCCTACTTACCTTGGCTTATCTTAATTAGGCCTACCTGTGATAATATTACCTGTAACATCCCTGCAAGCCACCCTCCAACCTCTTGACAAGTTCACCTCCTTTGTAAATATGAACCAATCTTGTGTCTTGCTGGAGAACACTGAGTTAGGCTTTACCTTCCTTCACTAGGCCTACCTATATACATTACTACCACTGTGCTAATTAGGCCTACCTGTACCTATTACTCTCACTTTTTGCTAATTAGGCATGTGTTCATTATTGTTATTTCCTATGCTAATTAGGCCTACCTGTGTTCATTGCTCAAACTTCCTGTACCAGTTAGGCCTATCTATGTTTATTACTCGCACTCCGTCGTAATTAGGCATACCTGTGTTCATTATCCCTACTTTGTCTTTATTGGGCCTACCTGTGTTCATTAAGCGCACTCCGTAGGCCTATGTGTTTATTACTCCTACTTCCTGTGCTAATTAGGCCTAACTGTTTTCATTAATTCCACTTCCTGTCTTAATTAGGCTTAGCTGTCTTCATTAATTCCACTTCCTGTGCTAATTATGCCTAGCTGTCTTCATTGATTCCACTTCCTGTTTTAATTAGGCCTAGCTGTGTTCATTAATTCCACTTCCTGTCTTAATTAGGGTAATTACTGGACTGCAGCTTGGAAGTGGGCTGAGAACAAGGAGCCGAGTGTCCCACAGAATCGAGTGGATATCTACTCTGTGCGACGCGACGTAAGAAAACCGTATGAGGAAGACCTTGAGAAATATATAGCTGATGGATGGTTACTGCCGTACGATGAGAGAAAGTATGGACCAGCCAAGGGGCTAATACCAATCATGGCAGTCATACGTGAGAACAAAGGAAAAGTGCGTCCCGTGATGAACTTCTTTCTCTACTGCAAAGAATTATAGATGAATGGAATAAACTCCCAGAGAGTATAGTAACTGCGCCACTTTCAAAGCCCGATACGACTTACATATAAACAGATATATTACTGTTTATAAGTGGGAACAACAAAAGAAGCAGATTCTTATTTCCCCACTACCTTTTCATAGGGAAGCATTAATAGGTAAGCTGGCTGGGATGGAGGGGAACCGAAAAGATGGAAAGAGCCGAGATGGGCGGCCCGAGCTATGCGTCAGTGTTGTTTGTTTTGGTCCGAGGTAAGGGTAGCCATAGAACGCAGCATGACAGCAGACATGGACACCGAGGACTCCAGCGTGGCGGTTATCATCAAAAGGCGCCTCACACGTACGTGGTGGACTGTACTTACTGATAGAGAGTCTGCAGTGAGGCGTGCTGGGTGAGATATGAGGTGGTGGTGGTGCCGCCGCCGCCTGTCCGCCCGGTGCTCAATCCTCACACTTGGCTGGCCGCCTTATTACTCTGGCCAGTCAATCAAAAAGAGGAAATTGCATGTGGTAGCGGTATCAACTTTCTCTTTAAGCAGAAAACCCTCAAAAACCTATTTCCTAAGAAACCAAGAAAATTACTGAACAAATTAAGGGGAGCGACTGAGGTGGTACCTCGTGGGCATATGGTACATAAAAACATGAACAGATGGTAAAACTGCAGGGTTGGACCTCCTCTCTATTCATTAAAAACACATTGCAACGTGAGAGTACTTACTATAGAACATGTCTGTGATGTTTTCAATGTGGGGAAGGCTTTTGTAAGGCCATAGTAATTAAATTAATAGCGCGCCGCCTCCAGAAACTAAGTCCACAATCATCCCAAGGATATAAGTTAGGTTAGGTTAGTAACCTTAGGGGGGTCCAGGGGGGGCGCAGCTCCCCCGGTTAGGTTAGGTTAAGGTTAGGTTTGGTTAGGTTACTAACCTAACCTAACCTAACCTTAACCTAGCCTAACCCGGGGGGCTGCGCCCCCCCTGGACCCCCCTAAGGTTACTAACCTAACCTAACTTATATCCTTGGGATGATTGTGGACTTAGTTTCTGGAGGCGGCGCGCTATTAATTTAATTACTATGGCCTTACAAAAGCCTTCCCCACATTGAAAACATCACAGACATGTTCTATAGTAAGTACTCTCCCGTTGCAATGTGTTTTTAATGAATAGAGAGGAGGTCCAACCCTGCAGTTTTACCGAACAGATTAAGGGGGCCGACAGGGGTGGTACCTCCTGGGCACATGGTACATTCTGTGGCTTTGAAATCATAGTAAGTGTTTGTTGGGGGAATATGGACCTAAACCTCTTCTGAAGTAACCTTAGCCTTTTCTGAAGTTAATACTTACATGTCAGGTAGAATTAAGGTTGTAGCATATCTTGCAATATATATCAACTTACAGAAACTTGTTTAAGCAAAAAAAAAGGTAAAAGGTTAATGAACTGATGCATCCCCATGCTACACACTCCTCGTCTGAGTTGTCGAGAGTCATTGCTGGCTGGCTGCGAGAGGTGTGTGGGGCAGGGCAGGGTTAGCCATTACAGGAATCAGAATACTTAGTTATTTGAAGGTCTTGCTAACATAGCCTAACCCTGACGTAACCTAAACTAACCTAACCCTAACCCTAATCCTTGCCTTTTTTTTTTTTTTTTTTTCATAATTAAGTAATAACTTCAAATAACTATAAGTATTCTGATTCCCTTAATGGCTAACCTCACCCTGCCCTGCACAGCTCCAGCAGCCAGCCAACAGTGACCCTCAAGCACTTGGAAGGGAAGGGTGTAGCATGGGAATGCATCAGTTCATTAACCTAGTTTTTTTTTTTTTTTTTTTTTTTTTTTTTTTTAACAAGTTTCCAGAAGTTGATATATATTGCATGATATTCTACAACCTTAATTCTATCTGACATGTACGTATTAACCCTAGAAGAGGCTAAGGTTATCTCCATATTATCCTTTTCTTTCCCTCAGGCTTTATTTTTAGTTAATTGCTTTGAAAGAGATATCATAGAAACTTTGTTAATATATCTACATTTTATATCTATAGAATTTTAGATTTTTCATTTTGTCCGAAAATACAATTTTTTTCACCGTTAATTTTCTCCACTCCTTTTCCTGTTTTCTTTTTACATTTTTAAGGTAGGGGAGTGCAGGCCAAAATAAACCAAAATTGGGAAGCCTGAAAAGTTTAAGGAGTAAAAACACTGTTTTGGGCAGAAATCCTTAAAAATAGTCAACAAACAGAGAATATCCCATCCCCCCCCCATTATTCCCCACTACACTATTCTAACTGTGAGATTACTAACCTTGCTAATTGGGAGGCTCCATCACCCAGATCTCCCATTATGCTATTCTTACCAGTAAATTGCAGTTTAACACCACAAATCCTATCTTTTTTCTGTCCCTAACAAGCTTGGAGACATGGTGGGGAAAATGGAGTTTCAGGGTGGAAGAAGCCAAATTATGCCAAATTTTGACATTTGTTGGAAAGTCTAAGGATGAGGTGCCATATATTGAAAACTGGGAACTTTCTAGCTTAACCTAACTTTACCCAACCTAACTGAGAGGCGAGTCCTGTCCCCCCTTTAAAGACACTAATCCAGCTTAACCAGTGCATCTTTCTCCAGTGGATGCCCCCATTAAGAACACTAACTTAACTTAACCAGGGGGCTTTTGTATGTAGATGAGAATTTCTCAGATGATGTTTTGGTGTATAGTCTCTGCAACAACATCTCTTTATCTTTCATGGTCTGTCTCTTTGTGTGTGTGTGTGTGTGTGTGTGTGTGTGTGTGTGTGTGTGTGTGTGTGTGTGTGTGTGTGTGTGTGTACTTTTTAGAGATGACCTTCTAGTTGTTCTTCTCTTATGGTATTTTTCTTTTCTGTCTCTTTCTGTACAATATGTCCTTTATTTCCTCAGCATCCTGAATGGTATTCTTGGTAATATCTGTTTTATTTTCTCTCTACCTCTCCCTTCCACAGCACTCATCCAGGTGGAGGTAGAACCAGTGGGACGATGGTTCCACATATATGAGGCACGGCGTCTGCGGGGCCACCTCACCTCCTCAGTTGGGGAAAGTGAAGAGGAGAGTGAGGAGGAGGAGGCTCAGGAGGTGGAGGTGGAGGATGACATACACTATCTTCGCTCTCTCAACCCAGCAGACTGGAAGGTGAGAACTCAGCCAGCATGGTCCAGTCATAGCAACATAAGAATGGAGAAGACTGCAAAAGATTGGCTGGCCTACACTGGATAACTCCTGTACTAACCATGAAAATCTGTTATCCTCCTCTTCCCCATGCAGTCAGCCTTCCTATTGCCATCTGGCCTCTATATGCATATGCCTAGTCATCTAACCTCATGATATCACTTATGGTGTAGGTGCTGACCACATGAATGCTAAGCCTGTTCTATTTGTCCACTACTCTGTGAACCAGTTCTTACTAAGCTCTTTTCAAAACCTAAACTTATCTAGCATATATAGTTCTGTCTTGATTGTTCACTATGAGAGCATCACTTACCTCTGTCATTTATTTGATTAGTATCTTTCTTTTATATATTGATACATTTCTACAACATTGCCTTTCAGGACCAGGATCATTATGCAGTACTGGGACTCCGAAAGCACAGGTACAAGGCCTCTGATGATGACATCAAAAGAGCGTGTAAGTCCTGGTGGCATCTGGAGCTAGAGTGTATAGTGTACTGAGTACCAAGTTTTAGTGCACCTGCTGTTTGAAGGTATTTTTATAGTGCCAGTTTTCAGTTGCAGTGTCAGCCCTTTTAGTCTTGGTATTTTTATTTTATTTGTATATTTTCAATAACTACATTTTATTTGTGCCTTGCTATGGATGTATGTGGTTGGCTTTGCTATACCAAAGCTCCTGGGGTGTAGTATGGTGGTTTGAGACTATGACTATGGCCACACTGGCAATGGTTGTGAGCAAGCAGGTGAGTGTGATAAATGGTGAGAAAAGTGGGAGCATTGTACCAAATAAGTGTGGCCACACTGACAGTGAGTGGGCGTGGGCGAGCTGTGTCTTCCTGTGGCCCACAGCGAGGAGCATTGTCAGTTGACTTTTGTCAATCATCTGGCACAGGCAGTTTGTTGCCTGCTATTGACATTGCATGGCTAATTATTGAAGTTTTGCTCACACCAATCATTTGGGATACATTTGCTAAAGTAGAACCCAAAGGGAATGCCATCATGTTGTTTGTAGTAATTACTATTAATTATGAAACCATGTCCATAACTGTTAGCTTTAACAAGCTCTTGAATTGTAGCTAGATGGTGCATACAGAAGAGCAGAGAGAATGTGTCTGAAGAATAGTTGGCGCCCCTATGGCTATGAGTGTGAATGATATTTGTAAGAGTGTGTGGTGGTTTGTCTGGGCCACCCCATGTGGGATTGGCAACCTGATATATAGATAGATAGATAGACATTATATTTTCTGATCATTGGTTTTATGCTAAGATATCTGTAAGTCTAATATAATAATTAGCATTCCCTTTGGTACGTGCTTAAAACAGGATGACCCAACACTTGGGTAAAGGAATGAGAGTGCAGCATTAGTGTGCACTTCCGTCCATTGTGTTACTCCTCACAGACCGCATCATGGTTCTGTGGCACCACCCAGACAAGCGGCGAGCAGCTGGGGAGGAGGTGAGGGATGACGATGACTACTTCACCTGCATCACCAAAGCCTATGAGATTCTCGGGGACCCCATCAAGCGACGCTCCTGGGACTCGGTGGACCCAGAGTTTGATGACGAGGTGCCGGCTGTCAGTGCACACAATAAGGCAAACTTCTTCCAGGTAAGCGCTGATCCCCACTAAGAAGAAAATTTATTCCACAAAGAATTCAAAGGTCTTTTAACTCCATGTCATACTGTAATGTCAAATATATGTGCACACAAGGCAAGCGCTAACTCCTATTAGGAAGAAAAATGACTCAACAAAGAATTGAAAATTCAGTATTCATTGCTATTTGGTACATCTTTTCTTTACCACTAACCACTCTGGGACAATTCTTCACATTCTACAGCCATCTCCAAACATTATACTGGCTAGAAATTGCAAAAAATCTATTCCTTTTCACCGCTTTTTTCTTGCAGGTGGTTATAAAGATTGTATACATTACTTTTAGTGGTGTGGATGATTACATATCACTGAAGGGATTAACTCCATCTCATATTGTAATGTCAGGTCTATATATTAGATTATATAACTCTCTCTCTCTCTCTCTCTCTCTCTCTCTCTCTCTCTCTCTCTCTCTCTCTCTCTCTCTCTCTCTCTCTCTCTCTCTCTCTCTCTCTCTCTCTCTCTCTCTCCATCTTCTTCAGTCTCCACCACATCTTTGTAAGGCACAGTGTTGCATTGCAGATTTTCACAGGGGTGTTTGAGTGCAATGCTCGTTGGTCCACCCACAAGCACGTTCCTGGCTTGGGCAAACCTGATGACACCAAACAAAAGGTCAGTCCAGATTAGCAGATTAAGTAACTGGAGAGAGTGATTGGCCTGTACAGTCACATCAATCTCCCTTGTACTGTTTTAGAAGTGAGATTACTAGTAGCAGAAATGCAAGTAGATATTTGGTGACAGTTTACTTTTTATAGTTACCATCATCATATGCTATGTTGATGGAAAGATAGACCAGTAATTTTGAAAGTTTGTTTAAAATATCATACACTATAATTTTCCTCAGCATAGAGGGTCCAGTAACTTACACATAAAACATCATTTCAAGATTTCTTTATGAATAGTGTTTATTTTGTATTGTTAACCGACTTAATTTTCATCACTGTGCAGGTTGATCGCTTCTATGGATTCTGGTACGACTTTGATTCCTGGCGAGAGTTTTCATATCTGGATGAGGAGGAAAAGGAGAAGGGACAGGAGTGAGTCTTCACTATTTGTATGTCTGGTCTTTTTAGAGTTATGTGTATTCCACTCCAGCCTTGCTTTATCTTCCCAAAGGCAGCAAAAATGGTGAAATTTGTATCTTGAAACATTAACATTGAATAAAATTTTAATTGAATAAGGAAATAATGCCCAAACTTAAGCCTAGACTTGACATTGGAAAAAATAACAAGAAAATTTAATATGGCTAGACAGAATACCCAGACTTATGGCAAGGAAAACTGGCACTGACATTGTTCTGATTGCTTTAACTGGTCATTTTAGTTTCTTTGAATATTTTGTAACAGTGCAATGTGACTGCAATGTTGTGGTCGCCTTCCCTTCTTTAAATCAGTCAATCTTGCCAGCCGGGAGGAGCGTCGATGGATAGAGAAGCAGAACAAGGTAGAGCGAGCGAGGCGTCGGAAGGAGGAGATGGGTCGATTGCGCAGGCTAGTTGACAATGCATATGCCTGTGACCCAAGGATAGCCAAGTATGTTTCGTTACTTATTACTGATTTCGTGTATTTTCGTTGTATCCCAATAAAAGTTGAAATTTTGTGCATTATCCCAAGAGATATTTATCACAAGGAGTACTTTTTTCTGTTGTTACATAATACTTCAAATTTCATTTTGATGGAAGGGTTTATGATGATTTAGATTGCAAAGAAGCTGTTCTTGTTTTACTTCTGACTCCTTATGAGGGAAAAATTAATTGCTGCTTTTGCTGTCTACTTCTGTAGCTAAAGAATGGGTAAGTTTATAGAAAAAGAGGGAAAGAGATGAAGAATTATATATATATATATATATATATATATATATATATATATATATATATATATATATATATATATATATATATATATATATATATATATATATATAATTTTTTTAAGATTTAAAGAAGAAGACAAGGAAAGAAGACTGGCTCAGAAAAAGGCAAAAGCAGAGGCAATCAGGCAAAAACAAGAAGAGGAGGAGAGGGTGAGTGCACATTGTGATCTCCAGTATTAGCACCAGGCCAATCTCTGACTACTCTCGGACACATATATGCATTGATTTCTACAACAGACCAAGGCTTCACATTTTTCTCATTGATTTGTATTTTTCATGTCTTATGCTCGGAAATGCCATATATTTTGAAATACCATGCTATGTTGTCTTTTTTTTTGAATGATATGTCTTGCTAATGTGTAAATTTGGTGTTTTCAGGTAAGGCAGGAAGCTGAGGAAGCAGAGAGAAAGAAAAGAGAAGCAGAGGAGGCAGAGCAAAGAGCAAAACAGGAGGTAGAAAAGAAGGAAAGAGAGGTGCTGAAGAAAGCATTCAAAAAAGAGAGGAAGGTGAGGAGGAGGGTAGAATCTGCTTGACATGTTAGAACTTACCACACACTTGTCTTTGACGCTTAAACTGCTGTGATCGCTAACATAATCAAAAATTCTCCTGACAAATATATTGAATTTTCGTGGTGCACTTTCTTTCTAGTGTGTTCTAACTGACTGTCTTCAGCCTCTTTTTCATCACTGCAGTGTTGAGTCTCTTGCTACCTCCTACTGCTATTTTCATGCCAACTGCTCTTCTGATCTTGCTAACTGCATGCCTCACTGCACAAGTCTTTCTTCTTTCTTTCATCTCTATTCTGTCTACCTCTTTAATGCAAGAGTTAACCATTATTCTCAATCATTCATCCCTATCTCTGGTAAACTCTGGAACTCCCTGTCTGCTTCTGTATTTCCACCTTCCTATGACTTGAACTCTTTCAAGAGCGAGGTTTCAAGGCACTTACCCTGTTTGTTTGACTAACACTTGACTGTGTTCAGGAGCCAGCACCTCAGTGGGCCTCTTTCTTCTTTTTTTTTTTTTTCAGTCTTTGTTGTCCTTGGCCAGTGATCCTCCAATATATATATAAAAAAAAAAATAATAATAATAATGATGATGATGATAATAATAATAATAATAATAATAATAATAATAATAATAATAATAATAATGATCCCTGGCTATGGCAAGCAATCCCACTACATTATATCCTTTCCTCCTCCTGTTCCTTTCCTCTCCCCTTTCACTTTCATCTTGTCGCAGTCCTCCTTTCCTGTCACCTGCCCCTATAGTTCTCATGACTCATGCCTGGAGCCATCATTCTACCTGGCAAGTCTTTTTTTTTTTATTTATTTATTTTTTATCATTCATTTTAAGGCTACAAAATTTGCTAAAAAAAAAAAGAAAAACTAAAAAATGAAACTCTACCCACTTTCATCTTCTGTAACATTTCACATTAAAATATTCTCATTCATTATATACTTTCAGATTTATATTTTTTTCCTTTTTCTTTGATGTCATTTTTTAAATGATTTTGATACAGTTCCTGTTCATAAGGGGCTGAGAGGACTGCATTTGTATTAGAAAGATGGAAAGAGCATTAAATTTAGTGTTCAAATGTGTAAATTAATTTGGAAACTAAAAAAATATATATACAAATTATGATTGCCTGTATTTTGTTCACGTAAATAATTTTAAAAAGCAACGTGAAATAGAATAAAGCACACATTCTTTGTCATTGCATAGATGTGATGGTGACAGTGATAAAGAACATCTCTGTATCTGTCTATCTTTATTTGACACCTCTTGATAAATACTCCATGAGGACATAACTGCAACAGATTTCTCTATTTAGTCCTGCCCTTGTATTCCCTTCCTCTTTGCTCTGAACTTCACATACTCTCTCTTCACCCTTTCCTCACATATTTCAGTAACATTTTTTATGCAAGATCTTTGGTCAAGGGCAATAAAAAGGGGGGAAAGAAAGTCCACTGAGATGCTAGTCCCAAAAGAAAGATCATAAGGATTATCCAGAATTGTTGGATAAGTGTTTTGAAAAGTTGGAACCAGCCATTTTAAAGAGTTCAAGTTATAGGAAGGAGGATCTTCTGGAGCAGGCAGGGAGTTCCAGAGTTTACTAGAAAAAAAATAGCAGTAAAAAGATAGCAAGATATGCAACATTGCAGCAATAAGAGAGAGGCTGAAAATCATTAGTATAGTATCCTCTATTCCCAGATGCTGCGGACTCTCTGTAAGGACAACAGTTACTTTGCATCAGAGGAGGGGGAGCGAGTGCAGACCATGACAGATGTGGAGCTGCTGTGTGAGGCACTGGAGCTGACCCGCCTGGAGGAACTCAACAAGGAACTAGCACAAGTGGCCCAGGACAAGATGCAAGGGTGGGAGGTACTCATGAAGGAGGTGAGGGAGGATCAACAGTAGTAGTAGTAGTTAATTGACAAAGGTGAGTGAGAGAGATCAACAGTAGTAGTAATAGCAGTAGTAATTTTTTGACACAGGAGGTGAGTGTGGAGGGCCAACAGTAGTAGTAGTAGTAGTAGTAGTAGCAGTAATTGTTGCTTATATAAAAAAAAAAAAAGCATAATTTTTGTCATTCTTAAATCAAAAAATTTCCTAAGCCTTGAACCCAAAAGCTGCTCCAACAGACATATGGGTATCTGCATCACTTTTGAAATGAACTATGTTAGGTCTATTTAAGTCATGTTACATTACCTTATCTGATTAGCTAAATCTAAAGTAGCATAAAGCAAGCTAATCTAAATTAGAACAATCCACCCCAAATGATCTGGATATTCTGTATGACCTGTTTTCCCTAGGATAGTCAAACCTTTCAGACTATTTCTCCACTGATAGTTATGATTAGTACAAGGAGTCCTTGGTGTATGACAGTCTTGACTTTTGTCCTTCATATGTTTCTTTTACAGGCACAATAGTTATGTGTTTATGTCCTAGACTATGACTTTACAGTACAACAGTATTAGTATTAGTGATTGACATACTGCAGGTAGCTTACTTATGCTGGTTCTGATCTATGCAGAAAATCAGTTTATAACATGGCATAGGAACAGAACTCTGTCATAACTTGAGGACCCCCTGTAACACTTCTTTGCCTTCTCTCTCTGTTGTAGGTGAGTGAGGTGCGCAACAGGATCAAAAAGGAGAGGGAGGAGGTGGCAGCAGCGGCAGCAAGGGGAGGGGGTGGAGGAGGAGGGGAAGGTTCATCACTCAAAGTCTGGAATCAAGATGACCTCCAGCTGCTCATCAAAGCCGTCAACCTCTTCCCTGCCGGCACAACAAAGAGGTGAGCTGGTTCATGTGTGTGTGTGTGTGTGTAAATTGCTTCTTTTTATATATTTTTTGATATCTTATTATTATTGGTGGTCCACAAGGCTGTCCCTTTCCACTGGGGCTGACAGGGCTAAGAGTGTGAATGACGTGTCATTCACCTACATTCGTCTGCTGGTCACCAAACCAGCTGTTCCCCATATGGAAAGAGGTCAGAGCTTGTAGTGATTGATCTTTGGGTAGGACTGAGACCATTCACACACCGCACACTGGGACAGTGAGGCCATAACCCTTCAGGTTACATCCTGTACTTACTTGCTGCTAGGTGAACAGGGGCTACACATGAAGAGATTCTCCCAGGACTTGAACCCATGCCTTCTCGGTTGTGAGCCGAGCATGCTGACACTAAGTGGTGTGCATGTGTGTGTGTGTGTGTGTGTGTTGTGTGTGTGTGTGTGTGTGTGTGTGTCTGTGTGTGTGTGTGTGTGTGTGTGGTGCCTTGTCTGGGCCAGCTGATGTGAGATTGCTGGCCAAGTATATAAATAGATGGGTTTTTTAAGCTTTAATATTTTATTTGATTGATATATTGCCTTTTTCTTGTGTTTCCATGTGTGTTTTAAAATGACTAATATCAAGGTTGTTATCTGATCCCTACTACTGTTCTCTACATACACACCATTTAGGTCTTCACGTGGTATGGGGAATATAACAAAGGTGACATTTATAAAATTCTCAGGATCATAATTAGGATAGAACAAGACACAATGGGTTCAAGCTTGAAAATAGTTAGAGAGGAAGAAATTGGTCCTCAGATGGAGTAGTAGATGAATGGAATGGACTCAGTAATCAGGTTGTTAGTGCTGAGTCATTGGGGAGCATTAAAGGATTAGACAAATTTATGGATGGGAATGATAGGTGGATATAGGTAGATATGTTTCATACAAGGATGGCTTCTTGCAGCTCCCTTAATGTTAGGTTATGTTTTTATGCATTGCTGTACTTAGAGGAACTCATTGAACCCTCCATGCTGCAGGTGGGAGGTTGTGGCAGAGTATATCAACCAACACACAGCCACCAGCATCACCAGGCTGGCCAAGGAGGTGCTCAATAAGGCCAAGGAGCTGCAACACTCAGACAAGCACATGAGGGAGGCAGCCAACAAGAATGCCTACCACAGCATGGAGAAGGCACGGGCTCGGCAGGTGATCAGCGACACCACAGCCTCCCAGAGATATGACAGTGAGTTCTTGCTGTTATGCTGACATTCAGATAATTCTTTTGCATCTTTGTGTAGTTTTATATCATGTTGATGCTTGGGTAATTTCTCATTTCTCTTTTTATACTAATTAATTATTACCATGAGTCTTCTCTGTATGAACTCAAGAGCTTTCTCCCTTCTCTGTGTAACTGCTGTGAATTGTCTTTTAGCTCTATACAATATCACCAGTTGAGCTGTGAATCAATTCCAAGATATTTTAAGAAAAAACATGTTTTTAGGCTGATGTTAGATCTTTCCTTTGTGCATCACCACAGGAGATGCTGGGGATGAACACTGCTGCTTGGGGAGCTGAGGAACAGAGGTTGCTGGAGCAAGCCCTCAAGACCTATCCAGTCTCTACTCCTGACCGCTGGGACCGCATTGCCAAGTGTGTCCCCAACCGAACCAAGAAAGACTGCATGAGGCGCTATAAGGTCTGTATATGTGTGTGTGTGTGTGTGTTTGTGTGTCTGGTGATGTGTTGCTTGCTATTCCCTGTATGTGAGATTGTGGAGAAAACAAATCAGGTTTATCTTGTTTATGGAGTGACACACTCTCTCTCTCTCTCTCTCTCTCTCTCTCTCTCTCTCTCTCTCTCTCTCTCTCTCTCTCTCTCTCTCTCTCTCTCTCTCTCTCTCTCTCTCTCTCTCTCTCTCTCTCTCTCTCTCTCATGCATTTATCTTTTGATCTGCTTTTATCTTTGTGGTCCCTCCATAAATGCATGGAGATGTAAGTGCTATGTGTGTGTGTGTGTGTGTGTGTGTGTGTGTGTGTGTGTGTGTGTGTGTGTGTGTGTGTGTGTGTGTGTGTGTGTGAGTGAAGGTTTTATATATGTGTGTGTGTGTGTATGTATGTAGTGAAGGTTTTATATAGTGCACAGTAGACACTGATGTTATTGTAACTTTTAAGTCTTATTCTCACATGATGGCATTTCAGGAGCTTGTTGAGATGGTGAAGGCAAAGAAGGCAGCTCAGGCTGCTGCAGTGGGAAAAAAGTGAGGAGCCAAACCCTGCTGTCTTCTTTCCTTTGTGAGTTCAGATGTAGCAAATTCTTGTAGCTGTTGTGTGAAGCAATATTGCTATCTGAAAATCTATCTCTTGTTCTATTTTTAAGCATTATGTCTCAGCAGTGCCACTTTTGGACTACCTGAATTGGAGGGGCAGCTACATATATTGATGGGGACACAAAAGTGTAGCTAGGGATCTGTTTCTTTCCCCTCCACTTCTCCCTTTCTCTCCTTTATAACCTCATCCCCCAACTCTTCCATCTCTTCCATCACACTTCACTTCCACTGCTTCCAATAAGTTGTCATGCAAAAAGCAAAATTAACACTTGGAAAAGTATTTTTAAGTGCTATGGGAAAACTGCTAATATTGAAAATTAATGTTGATAAGTGCAGAATTCTATACATTGCAGAAAGCAGATGCAAAACAGCATGTGCTTTTCCTTATCATCATAGTGTAGCTCTGGAGGACAGAAGGGCAATCTCCATTAATATGGCAGTAGCCACAAGGAAGCCACTTCCTGAAGAATGAATGGATCTGTGGCAGTTGTATAAAAAATTACAAGACGTGTGAAAAAGTGTGCAGTGATTGTGACTATAATAAGAAGTAATATGCAATGATGACCATGTGATTGCATACAAATGTGTACCTTCTTAATTTTCTAAAGGAAAACTACAGTCTTAAGTTTGATTTTAAAGTAACACGAAATTTACAAGGTGGGTAAGAGTAAAGATGCCACATGAAGAGCTGCAGGTAAATGCTGTGATTAGTGTAGATCCTAATGAAGAGTTACCATAGAAAATACACAAACATCATTGAGACAATAGTTGTGACTTAACATGCTTATACACATTCACAGGTCCTTGATACACATGATTCAAGCCTGACACTTGAGGAATATTACTTTGTAAGTAATGGAGGTGCAGCTCAGAGGTGTTTCAGAATATAGCTCTCAGTGGCTGATGCATGGAATAAGTTCATGATGCGCGATTCAGTACCTCAAATAAGTGACTCAGTCTGTGATATAAGTAATAATGCAAGCTGTTGAATCATGGAGGTGCGCCTCAGAATGTGTGACCTCGTAGCTTTGCCCGGACCAGCATAGTCAACCCTAACCTAGGCCAACACAGCCAGTAATAGCTTTGTGAAACACCAAAATATAGATAATCATTATTATCATCTGCAGCCACCATGCTCACCCACCACCTACACAAAATTTAATGTCTTCCACTGGTATATATAATATATATATATATATATATATATATATATATATATATATATATATATATATATATATATATATATATATATATGGTCATGTGTGTGTGTGTGTGTGTGTGTGTGTGTGTGTGTGTGTGTGTGTGTGTGTGTGTGTGCTATAATTTTTGTTCATTGTTCGCATCTCGCTATGCACTCTACCTTCCATCATATCTTCAGTTTTAAGCCTTTCGTAACAACATCATAAATTTGTGGATTGACTTTTATTTATTTATTTATTTATTTATTTTGTAGATCAAACCTGCTGTTTGGGTGTTCCTTTTTCACGTGATCGCATATCAGGGTCTTCTTTGAAGTATAAAGCACCACGTTATCTGCGACCTTTGATTTGTGACAGATATCATATGGTCATTATTAATAAAAGGAAGCAGATGGTAATAGTGAACTGCATTACATAACCACGCATCTGTCGCTTTGATAAACCAAAATGCAGTATTTCTGCTACTACTACTACTACTACTACTAGTAGTAGTAGTAGTAGTAGTAGTGGTAATAGCTGTAGTAGTACAAATACTATTTCGTATGACACAGAGACATGAGAAATAATAATAATAATAATAATAATAATAATAATAATAATAACAGTAAAATTATACGAACTTAACACTGTTAGGCTCGTAGTGCGGAAGGTTGGCGGGTAGTAGCGGCCAATCAGACAGACGGACGTGTAGGGGAACTAAAACTACAGATAGCGACCTGATATCTACCCCGCCAGCCTTCATGATTGCGCTGAGGTACCCCGCCACCCAGATAAACCTCATTTGGCCCCAAGCCCACTGCACACACACGGTAATTCTTGTAGTGGTGTAATTGTAATGGGCGATTGTTGTTTATTTACTAAGTGGGTGGTAGTGTGTAGGATTGAGATCGTGGTGTGATGGTGGGTTATAGTGGGGGTGGTGTGGGTTATTGACACTATAACGCAACACTGCATACACAAACAGACGGTAAATTTTCTAGTGATGTAGTAGTAATGGACTGGTGTGGGTTATGCATATTGAGAAATGGGTGGTGGTTGGTAGGATTGAGGTCATTACTATCGGAATGGGGCTGGTGGTTGTGGAGAGTACTGTGGGATACGTACACTTTATATTAAGCAACACAACACACGTTACCTCATTTCCACACACAACTCGCCCCCGTGGACAGTTATGGTTTGTCATTTGCCAGTCATCCTCTATTTATACTTGTACACGTCAAGACGAGCCCTGCGGCAGACAAAACAGACTTAGTACTGAGTGATGACAAGCTCTCAGGTGCTGGTTTGTTTATCTCCCTCAGTGCGGTGATGTGACTGATTTTGTGGCGTCAGCTGATAGTCTGAGATGGCAAGGTGGCATCTGTCAACAGCAGTCGGGTGTCTCCTGCAACAGTGAAAGCATTTGTAAACAAAGTCAAGTGCCACGTGAGAGCCTTGACTTTCTTGTCTGTATAGCTGTGTAAATAGGGTGAAGCGGTTCTTGGCTTGTGTTGTCTTTAGTATAGAAATGCTTAAACTTTTAGAGAGGATGGCTTGCTGCTGTTGACAGTTGCCACTTCACTGACTGAGAATGATGCCTTCATACTGTAAAAATCTTAAACATTGCAACAACACAATAGGTATAGAAATTAATTGCAGTACTGTATAGTAGGTTAAAAATTGCACATGTATGGGAATGAGCATGTGGCAATGGAAGTTGTGGCTGTCTTGAGCTGTTTTATCCAGTACACTTATCATAGGGCCTGGGTGAGCCACAGGTTGTGATGTATGGCAATACACTTCTCATCAGTGATCAAGCTTTTGGAATCACCTTATAGAAGTATTACAGCATCCTTCTCATTATTATGAGATTTTCATCTTTCTGCTTTGAAACCAGCTTGCAGTGACCTGACATTTCTGGTCAGCCAATCTCTGCTTTAGCAAGAGTGACTACAATGTTTCATTGAGTGAAGAGTCACGTACCGTGACCTTTGAGCTGCTGTAGGTTCAACTCCCTAGTATTGGTTAGAGGCAGTTATGATGTAGGGGCATAAATGTAATGCTTGTGCAGTGCCTCCTTTTGTAACGTGTCATGCCATTCTTGATGTGATCAGTGCAGGATGATAAGACCCGGGTCACATTGACTCCATGCATTAATTGAATCGATCAGATCCTGAGAACGTGAGAGAATGTGAACCAATTCTCATGAGGGTAGAAAGTAAACTGGTAATGTACAGCTCAGCCTTACAGAAACAACATTGCAGATTTATGTCAGTGCAAAGATTTACTTATCCTTTAACTGACCATGCACATGAATTTGTCTGCCCATGAAGCTTATTAAGTAGGAAAAATCTACAGTTTTTGCCATGTCTACTTGGATGAATTTGTTGCCTATCATTCTCTCTCTCTCTCTCTCTCTCTCTCTCTCTCTCTCTCTCTCTCTCTCTCTCTCTCTCTCTCTCTCTCTCTCTCTCTCTCTCTCTCTCTCTCTCTCTCTCTCTCTCTCTCTCTCTCTCTCTCTCTCTCTCTCTCTCTCTCTCTCTCTCTCTCTCTCTCTCTCTCTCTCTCTCTCTCTCTCTCTCGTTTTAGGTATTGGGACCATAGCGTCTGTCAGGAGCCAATATATTTTTTGGGATTGTTTTTAATAAGCATTCTTTTCCTCTTTAAAGAACATGTTACAGTTTCATTATCAGATTACTGAGTATAGTGTTTATCACTGAGCTCATGAAATATCTTATCAACTATTTTGCCTGTGATAAGGATTAAGATGATGTGACACTGCTCTACTTGAGATGATATCCTCTCTGTGATATCTATGATGACTCCAACATACATCTTTGATTTTTTTATATTTTTTATGTGATGAGACTGGTTTTGCTGCATCACCATTGATGCATCTGATAGTTTAAGTGTATCTGCAGATCTTGACAGTTGCTTTTGTGGGATTCTAAGAACTGACTTGCTTGAACAAAAAACTGCCTTGATGCTGGTGACTTATTTGATGATGTGTTGAGCTTTATTTATCACAAGGTACTTGAGGCATTCTCAGTCTGGATATCTGCAGTTTAACGTACATAAGAAATTTACAGCATACATACTTCATTGTTAACTGAATAGTATTGTCTTGTGATCTGGTGCCTGTGTATTTGTTTTTCATATGCTTCCTGTGGGAGTTGTTTCAACACCTCAATAGATTGCTTGCACAAGTTAGTACTTAGACAGGAGGATTGACAGCACACCCATGCTTATGTTCCCTTTTCAGGTGTTGCCCTTTAGGTAGTGAGGAGAGACAGGTACCAGCAGGAGCAGTAGTGGTAACAACAGCAGGATGGAGAGCTTCAGCAAGATCCTGCCATACTCCTGCTATGAGCTCGGCCACTGCTGGAAACACTCGTGCCCCTCAGCCTCCTTTGAAATCTGTATCATTGGGTTCATTGAAAGCATCAAAATCTATGGTGTGGTGTACTTGGTATGTGACCTTTTTTTTATTTTTATTTTTTTATGTTAGAGGGATACTATCCTCATTGTGTCTAGTAAACTGTTCTGGCAACTGCACTGGCTTCCTAAGCTTGATGGAAGTTTAGAATATAATTTAAAAAGGTAACACTTGGCAGTAAAAGGGTGATTGCGATAAAATATTGCATTGCATCTACTGTAATTTTATTTTGGCTCATTAGAATTATCTACAGTTACTGAAAATGTGTGTGATGGTGTCATTAGGTGACAAAATGTTAAAGATTACTGTTACTATATTGGTAAAAAGAGGTGAAAATGGATTATAGCTATGCATAGAACTTTTCATATCAATTACCTTATGCCATGATAGATCTGGTGTAAGTAGAGTGTGAGGTGAAGGGGAATATGATTTTGCTTTCTGGCTTCAAAAGTGGAAGGAAGACTTTGATCAGGAGTTAATAATTTTACTTGCTTGCTTTATTTATTTCTCCTTTTCTTTCCTTTTTCTTTTGAATTGGGAATGACACTTTGTATTTTGAGGTTTATCTTTGTAATATTAATGACTTGCATTTGTTTGCCTGCAGCTAACCGGTCTTGTGAATGCTCGGAAAATAAGTATGAAGTATGGAAAAAAGCTCTTGAAGGACTACTTAACATCAGTTTGTTTCCTGATAGTCAATGCTTTTGGGTACATTGGCTCCTACTGTGTTGTCAGGTGAGCATGCCAGGTGTGGCCTTTCCCATGCACATGTTGGGGGCAGTTTGGAAGTAGTAAGTGTAAAATACATGCTATTATACTGAGTGTGTCATGCTTGCTTTTACTCTGGGAAATTTATATGAAACCATGGAGTTGCATAACATAGTAATCTTTTTCTGTTTATTTACTTATTTGTTTATTTATTTTTTATGTTTTTGTGCATGGATAGTCAATTAATTAAGATATAGTATAGTTTATGTGAATGAATACACATTTAAGTAGTCAGTGGTCATAGTGTGTTGTGATCAGCTCCCACAATTCTTGTTACTACACAAACCAAGTATAGTGCATGAGTTCTTGTTGGTTAGTTTGGAGAGAGGAGGTGACCATAGGATATTGATGAAGGACAGCCATTGAAGCACTTCATCATTAGCATATAAAATGACAAAAAAATTAGTATTTTCCAGTTGGAACAAGATAAAATACTGTAAAATTAGTATTTTCCTGTTGGAACAAGATAAAATACTGTAAAATAGAAAATACTGTATTTGACAGTTTATAAGACATATGGGGTTATAAGATGCATCTCAGTTTGGGCAGGCATTGAAAAAAAAAAAGATAAATAAATGGGTTTAAGCTCTGTATATGAAGTGAAGGATTTAACCTGACATTTGATGCCCTCTCATATGTATTCAGATCCTTCATATGTATTCAGATCTCTCTCTCTCCAGGAGAGAGAGAGATGCTGATTGTTAAAGGCAGTGTGTGAAGCCTGCCCACTGTCTTTGTATATACAGGTTAGGGTGTGTGTGTGTGTGTGTGTGTGTGTGTGTGTGTGAGTGTTTGTTTGTTTTGTATCCTCCACACTGCTGGTCTTAATCTAGCTTGCCAAACTAAATGAAGTCATCCACAGCCACAGCCTTATTCTTCCTTTCATTTGTATCTACACAGTCCTATGAGCAGCTCCTCCTCCTCCTCCTCCTCCTCCTCCTCCTCCTCCTCCTCCTCCTCCTCCTCCTCCTCCTCCTCCTCCTCCTCCTCCTCCTCCTCCTCCTCCTCCTCCTTGTCTTCCTTCTATTATTCCTGTTTCCTTGTATGTCTTATTCCTCCTCCTCCTCCTCCTCCTCCTCCTCCTCCTCTTAATGTTTTCTCTTTCACTGCTGTTCATGAAAGTGTTGAAGAAATATTATTTATATCTGGCAGTGATCAGACCTCATGTACAGGTGTGGTCCCTTACTACAGACACAGCCTAAGGTAACCTAACCCAATCATTTCAGAAGGTGGAATTTGAGTCGGCCAAGCTTCAGAAATGCAGGAAGGATTAGCGGTGATGATGACTGCAGGCTGCCATCGACCCGCAGGTAATTACTGTCTATTTGTCTGGTCAACTGTCTATATTTATATTATTCCTGCTGGTCTGGTCTATTTATATTATTCCTCCTGCTGAATCCACTATTTTTCTCCACTAATGTATTATTCCACTATGTCAGCCAATGTTAAATACAGTTACTTTGCATGTTTAAACTTCAATCTTCCCTTTATGTGTGACAATAACAGTTTCAATCTTGGATATGATATGTCACTCAGTCATTCAGTCAGTCAGTCACTCAGTCACACAGTTATTCATCAATGAGTGAGTCCTACCTTCACTGTATACCCAGTGTGTATACAGTGACAGATTTCACTCACTCACTCACCCCTCCCACCTGCTTCCCACCCCCAGGTCATCACAGGAATCAAATGCAGCATCAGTGTGGCTCACCAAACACTTCCCCTCACACTGGTGGTGTTGACCTGCCTTGTGAACACCTGCCCTCCTGTGTTCCTGCCCTTAATAGCCCTCCAGGTGACATCAGGTAAGTCAGACACTTATCTTTCACTTAATAGGTCTCTCAACCCCTAGTGGAAAGGCTACTACTACTACTACTACTACTACTACTACTACTACTACTACTACTACTACTACTACTACTACTACTACAGCTGGCCACACACATTTAAAGTAATTTTTTTAATTTTTACAAAGTTTAGACATAGACAGATAGAAGAATTTGTTTGTTGAATGCCTAATTGCCTCATTTCTGGTATTTTAATGATTTTTTAATTGTTAGGCAAGGCGCACATTGAGACGCAGGGCAGCACAGAGCAGGGCAGCACAGGGCAGGGCAGGGCAGGGCAGCACAGCGCAGCACAGGCGTGGTGCGCACATTGAGAAGCAGGCTGTCGTCCTGTGCGGTAGTGTTGATCATGGCTGTTGCCAAAAATTACTTTGGAAACCTTAGTTCCGATTCCGACTCAGAAAACGAGTTGGAGAAAGTAATGTTATTATATGACATTTGTAGAGCAAAGAGGTCAGTGTGGAGGAGTGAATACTTGGAGAAGAGGAAAACACATGGAGAATTTGCCCATAACTCGTTCTTATAAGTTCCTCTCATATAATCAGGATGACTAGTGTCATACAGCACTCTTTGATGGCGAACAGCCTCTATGAGTTGCTCTGTGGACGACATTGTGAGTACTAAAGAGCAAGTTGCTATCAAGCTGCGCCGCACGTGGCACAGGAAACTGCGTTCGAACGACTGCGTCGCGCTGGCCGGCACAGGTCTGCATCTGTGCTGTGCTGTCCTGCGTGTCAATATGCGTGCTTAGGTTTAAACCAGTGAGATGCAGTTTTCTGCCCTGCTCTGTGCTGTGTCGCCTGTGTTGCCTGCGTCTCAGTGTGCGCCCGGCCTTAGGGTGTTCAAGGGTTTTTTTCATAATATTAGTGATAGTTTTGCAGGCTCTGCTTATTTATCTGTCTGTTATTTTATCTATTAATCTCTCAGTTTACCCATTTATCTAAGTATCTGCTGGACCTAACCTAACTAGGCCTATCTCTGCTTGTCTCAATGTCTATCTGTTTACCTAATCTAACCATCTATCTCTCAGTCTATTTAACTTTCTGTTTAACCATTTATCTATGTCTCTATCTCAATCTATGTAACTAAGTACCTACCTAATCTAACCATCTCTATCTCTCTCTCTCAGAATGCGGATGAGGGGACAAGAGAGCCAGTGTTCCAAGTACCACCACCATCACCACTGCCACCACCACCACCACCACCATCAGGAGCACAGATTCACTGAAGTCTCTACCAAGATTTCTTTGAGTTTTTTGATAAATTTAACTTCCAGGAGAGAGAGAGATGCTGATTGTTAAAGGCAGTGTGTGAAGCCTGCCCACTGTCTTTGTATATACAGGTTAGGTGTGTGTGTGTGTGTGTGTGTGTGTGTGTGTGTGTGTGTGTGTGTGAGTGTTTGTTTGTTTTGTATCCTCCACACTGCTGGTCTTAATCTAGCTTGCCAAACTAAATGAAGTCATCCACAGCCACAGCCTTATTCTTCCTTTCATTTGTATCTACACAGTCCTATGAGCAGCTCCTCCTCCTCCTCCTCCTCCTCCTCCTCCTCCTTGTCTTCCTTCTATTATTCCTGTTTCCTTGTATGTCTTATTCCTCCTCCTCCTCCTCCTCCTCCTCCTCTTAATGTTTTCTCTTTCACTGCTGTTCATGAAAGTGTTGAAGAAATATTAGTTATATCTGGCAGTGATCAGACCTCATGTACAGATGTGGTCCCTTACTACAGACACAGCCTAAGGTAACCTAACCCAATCATTTCAGAAGGTGGAATTTGAGTCGGCCAAGCCTCAGAAATGCAGGAAGGATTAGCGGTGATGACTGCAGGCTGCCATCGACCCGCAGGTAATTACCACATACTGCTGGTGCCCTTGTCACACATCGGAACGCTGCCCTAATTTATGGTTTTATCTTTTTGTTTGTTTATTTATTTATTTATTTATTTATTACCTCTCAACTCATTAAGTCTATCTACCTGACAGCTTTGTGTACAGAAACACCTACTGACTCACTGACTTGCTTCCAGGTGTGATGGTGCCCGACCAGCTGGTACACATCAGTGAGATGGTGGTGGTGCTGGAAAACAGCTGGTTTGCCAAGTGCAGCGCTGGGCAGGCCGCCCGCCCACACAGTCACCAGAAGGATCACAGGTAAGGCAGAGAGGGGAGAGGCATGACAGGGTGATATTGAGAGAGAGAGAGAGAGAGAGAGAGAGAGAGAGAGAGAGAGAGAGAGAGAGAGAGAGAGAGAGAGAGATTGTGTGATTATAAAGTAGAAAGGATGAAAGTGTTAGTCTGTGTGTGCAAGAGGAACAGAGATAGATTATTCCTTCTGCTGGTCTGGCTTTCTACTGTCTATTTGTCTTATTCATGTCATGGCAGATTAGTGATCTCTGCTGCATCTCAAATGGTTCTTATTCAGGTGTTGACCAAAGTACTAAGCCTTCATATCATTACCTTGCTCTGTGATGGAGGCTACACCATCTGGCATCTAGCTGAGATTTAATTTTGCAGGAAAGCTTCCATATGAGTTCATTTAGAGCAAAATGTTTTCAAATGCCAGGGAAGTAGTGTAATGTAACCTTCCAGAGAAATCTATCCCTCATTTATTAGTTAACAGGAGTGTTTAATGTACTTAATGTGATTAGCCAGGATCAAGGGTCAACTTCTTCACTGACCATTCACTCTCAGGTGATGTATCTGTCCTCCATGAGTCACCAGACACATAAGGTGTTGTAAGTGAAATTTCATCTATTAGATTTATTCAAAATGTGAACTAACACAGTTGTTTCCTGCAGGATTTGATATCAAAGCTGGTGCAGGAAAAGGAAGCAGATCGTGACCTTGAGCAGCTCGGGAAGATAAGCAGCGTCCTTAAGAGAACAGTTGCTGTCATTAGCAGAGTTGGTGAGTAGTAAAAACTGAGCCACTTTATGAAGTGCAACAAAACATTATTATTATCTTCATCATTTTCTTGAATTAAACAGATTTCTGTGGCATGTTGCTCATTAACACTTTAATATCAGATAACACCAGTAACTTATGTAATGATGTAATGTACTAAGTAGATGAAATACAAGTGGCATCTGCTAACAGTCTTGATGTGGAACAGGGACCAGTGTGTGTGAGACACACACCAGCAGTGGAAAGGTGGCTGATGAGCACCTCAAGCACTCTGAAAAGGTGGAGCAACAACAAGAAACAGAAAATTGCATCCATCATTCTTTGCCTGTGGAGGGAATTGATGCTGTGTTGACCCTTGACAGTGACGTCCCTCATGAGGAGAATATGAATCCTACAGAACTTGCCCATAGAAAGACCAAAACTGTTACTGCTGCCACTACCACCACTACCACCGCTTCCACTGCCACCAAAAGCCCAACTGTGCAAAGAATCCTGGACCTCCTCAATGAAATGGAGTCCACCAGTCAGCTGGAGCACTCTAGCCTCCAAAAGTTCCATCTGTGTCCATTGTGTATGGGTAAACTTATCACTGTATGAGGGGACAAGTATCAGTGTATGGTTACTATATACTCATTTGTACTTAAAAATGTCATGTCACATCATTCTCTCTCTCTCTCTCTCTCTCTCTCTCTCTCTCTCTCTCTCTCTCTCTCTCTCTCTCTCTCTCTCTCTCTCTCTCTCTCTCTCTCTCTCTCTCTCTCTCTCTCTCTCTCTCTCTCTCTCTCTCTCTCTCTCTCTCTCTCTCTCTCTCTCTCTCTCTCTCTCTCATCTACCAGTTCCAGCGAGGAGTGATGAAGCAGCAAGCTCGAGAACGCCAGTTAGAACTTGCCAGTCTCCGTCATGAATGAGAGGAAATGAAGCAAAACCACTCTGCAAATTATCATTCAAAATGTCCTTCAAAGAAAGCCCTCTGTAATCCAACACACTTAGCCCATTATTCCTTCCATTTCTCATCAATTTGTTCAACATTCATATTTTTCCCTTATAGGGTTGAACAATTTTCATGGGTTCAGAGCAAAAGGCTTCCTCATTCCTCCCCAAGGTATTCTCGGATGGTAAGCAGGTTTGACTCTGGAGCAAACCTGACCAAGGGCTACTGCCCAAGGCTACAGAGGTTCCTCTCCCTGAGGCTGAATGCACCATGTGAGATGGTTCTGTTATGTGGATGAATGTCATGGTGGATAGCAGTGCCACCACATTCCTACAATCATCCATCACTCCACTGCTCAAACGCTTCTGCAACCAATGATAGGTATGCTGCCACATTCTGCATGGTCTCCTTGGCTCTCAGATAAGGATACTGTCAACAGGTTTGGGATTGCCAAAAAATCATAAGGAGCTATGTCTGAAAAGTCCAGAGAGAGAGAGAGAGAGAGAGAGAGAGAGAGAGAGAGAGAGAGAGAGAGAGAGAGAGAGAGAGAAAGAATGAGCAAGAGAAAGAGTAGGATGAAGCAAAGGAAGAGTCAAGAGGGAGGAAGAGAGAGTAGGACAAGAAAAAACAAAACAAATAAATCCCCTACACGTCTTGTCTCCATTCACACAAGCCATGAAAAGCTTGTCCATCCCTGAGTGCTCAGAAGCAGTGTTCCACTGATGATGTGGAAACTTGAGACACCCAATCATTTAATGGGCTTTAGTAGGTTTTGTCACCAGTCTTCTGTGTGTCACTGACTACATTTTGAAATTTTTATCTGTTCTATTTAATTTTGTGTGTATGTACACAATGTTTATGGTCAATAAACTATTTATAAAACTATTTATCTGTGTGAGTAAGATAAAAGCAGTTATTGTTATTATTATTATTATTATTATTATTATTATTATTATTATTATTATTATTACACATTTTCCTCCTTGTATTTAAATATTATTATTATTATTATTATTATTATTATTATTATTATCATGAATTGTTCTTGTTTATAAATAAAATACTGTAACTGATTATTATTTTTTTTTATCATTCATTTAGACTCTCTCTCTCTCTCTCTCTCTCTCTCTCTCTCTCTCTCTCTCTCTCTCTCTCTCTCTCGAATAAAATGACTGGTGAGGAACTCTAATAATTAAAGTGCTAAAAAATCCATTTTGAAATTTTTATCTGTTCTATTTAATTTTGTGTGTATGTACACAATGTTTATGGTCAATAAACTATTTATAAAACTATTTATCTGTGTGAGTAAGATAAAAGCAGTTATTGTTATTATTATTATTATTATTATTATTATTATTATTATTATTATTATTATTATTATTATTATTATTACACATTTTCCTCCTTGTATTTAAATATTATTATTATTATTATTATTATTATTATTATTATTATTATTATCATGAATTGTTCTTGTTTATAAATAAAATACTGTAACTGATTATTATTTTTTTTTATCATTCATTTAGACTCTCTCTCTCTCTCTCTCTCTCTCTCTCTCTCTCTCTCTCTCTCTCTCTCTCTCTCTCTCTCTCTCTCTCTCTCTCTCTCTCTCTCGAATAAAATGACTGGTGAGGAACTCTAATAATTAAAGTGCTAAAAAATCCATTAAACTACGAGAAATAAGACAAATAATTAATGACACACCTAATAACACAAACAAGGAGTAATAAACAAAACTTAAGCCAGAAAACACGAAAAGATAAAACTATCATATAAAGAAATACGAAGTTAAAAAAAATCATGAATATCAAATAAATAACTCACATATAATCAATAAACACGTAAGGAACAGTAAATAAACAATTAAGCCGTTCATTGCAAGGGCCACAGTCAGAAAGTGAAAAAAAAAAAAATGCTTAGTTAAATACCGAGGCTAAATAAAACAAGGAATTAGACAAATGACAAATAATTAATAAACACATAAGGAATAATGAATAAACAAAAATTAAGCCAGGAAGACTATTATAATTATTGCAAGGAGACGATATGTATGTATGTATTGTATGTAATTCGAGGTTAAAATGGCTCAAATCTGACCCAACAGCAGGCCATAAGTGAAGGTGTTCCTCAAGGCAGGGAAGGGGGGAGAGCAATGAATAGGGGAGGGGCTATAAACTACCGGGGGGATATTAATTAATGACGCATCCAGTTTAGCGTGTGTGTATATTTCGCGTTGTGATAATTTAAAGGTTTTCTCGCGTTTTTATCTTTATTTATTTATTTATTTATTTATTTTATTTATTTTTTTTGGCAGGTGTTATATTTGTTGAGTGTTTTAAGTAACTGTGGCTCATTGCATCAAAACTCCATTCGTGGGAAGGTTCAATTTGGCAAGGTTTTTTTTTCGCTTTTTGGGTTTTGTAGTAAATTATGCATTTTCTCATATTTTTCTTTGCTGGTATTGTCCCTTCCACGTATGACTGGAAAGTTGGGGGCGCCTTCCCCCCACCCTCCACTGCTACGTTTTTTTTTCTTAATCAGTCAGTCAACCAATCAATCAATCCCTTCATGAATCATACCCATTTCCAGGTGTCACCACCACCCATAGATCTCTCATTCTGTCATGTATGAACAAGTGCTAAGGGCAAGCTGAACAAGTACAAAGGGCAAGCCAGCTGTCTCTTTTAATATTCTTGCCTGAAATAACATTACAAATGAGGGTCTATTAATCATCCATTAAATAATCCATTTTTATTGCTTTCTCATTCTTCTTGCTCTGTGTATTGTTAAATTGGATGGTTATATCATTGTCCCTTCCTGTGTTTTAGTGTGCCATTACCTGTCCTCTCTTCCAGCTGATATTTAGTTTGTACTAAAATAGACTGGCATAACTTTACAATTTATACACAAATAACAACATAAACCAATAATGCATTGATATTATTCATGATAGGAGTGGACATTTCCACTCTACATCATTAATGAACGCATGATGAGACGCACACTATTACAAAGCTAATGAGTTCAATACAAACACTCAATAACAATTTCAATAACTTTATTAAAAATAGCAATCTTTATAAATCATGAAACTAGAAAACTTTAAGAACCTGGGGCTATAACATCAAATGCACAATAATGCAAACACTTTTTACACACACACACACACACTCTTTAATGATATTTCCTAATATACAGTATAATTCCAAACAGAGAGAGAGAGAGAGAGAGAGAGAGAGAGAGAGAGAGAGAGAGAGAGAGAGAGAGAGAGAGAGAGAGAGAGAGAGAGAGAGAGAGAGAGAGAGAGAGAGAGAGAGAGAGAGAGAGAGAGAGAGAGAGAGAGAGAGAGAGAGAGAGAGAGAGAGAGAGAGAGAGAGAGAGAGTGATGAACTACCTGGGGTCATAAATGCAAAGTAGAGGTATCAGTCAGGCAAAGCATAGTGCTTGCCTGTCTCATATAGAATGTAAAAACATGGCTTCATATCATTCCAGACCTGGGATTATGGCCAAAAGTTACCAAGCAGTGCTGAGCAAAATCCAGTAGAGTAATATTCAGTATCATTGAATTACTGACAAAGTAAAGATCATTATGTGCAATGATACTCACTACCTAGGAGCATTTCAGGTTACTACCAAGAGTCTGACCATGCTGGCAGGGATGGTTAGGCTACAACACATTACATACTTCTCCATTCAAATCAGTCAGCTGATTAAATGGTGAGTTAAACCATTTTGATCATCTAAATCATATTAAGGCATTGGATGAGACCTGGACAGCTTGGGTCAACACCATACATAGGTACTCCACTACTCTGTGGGAGACACTTGATTGTGGCAAGAGTCATCACAATACCAAACACCATCCTTGACAAAGCACAGCATGGCCCACTCATCCACAGGAACCCAGCCATCTCTAAGGAGTAAATTAATGCTGCCCAGTGTCACTCCTCATCACTTTTAGGGAATAAGAACTAGATCCCACCCCAGCACCATCTTTAGATAGAATATAATACAGAGGATAGAGAAGGAATACAAACAGGGCACATGGTATGGTATAGAACACCAACCCTCACTTTTGGAAAACCCCAGCCACTCAGTAGGAGACCAGCCAGTCACCATGGCTATCACCTGGGGATTCTTAGGAACAGGTGTTAGGTATAGAATGAGAGATAGAGAAAACTCGCAATACATTTCAAGTCTATACGCAATATAATTTCAAGTCTACATAGACAAAAAAATGTTCATGAATTAAATGCAATATTGTAAGTTTTAAATATTATGTGGTACCTTAGATAGATGGACAGGTCACTTGAGAAGAGAAAATAAGAAATGTCTTAGGAAAAGCATTTTGTCATATGTATGAATATATGACTGTATGACATAGATGACTGGTGAAGTAGATTTGTCCCTTATCAGAGTGGTTGTGTAGCTGAAACAAATTAATGATTATCAAAACTGAGACACATTTGAGCTGAATGGTGAATTACAGTTTCAGAATGGATGGGACATACATTGGGATGATAAAACGACTCCAGTCATAAAGTAGACGAAAAAATACTGTAGGGAAGAATGTAAAGGAGTAAAATATGCAACAAAAGAAAGAAAGAAAAAGAGAGAGAGAGAGAGAGAGAGAGAGAGAGAGAGAGAGAGAGAGAGAGAGAGAGAGAGAGAGAGAGAGAGAGAGAGAGAGAGAGAGAGAGAGAGAGAGAGAGAGAGAGAGAGAGAGAGAGAGAGAGAGATTGATTTCCATGTGAGAGTGTGGTTTTTAAGTATGCTATAGAGGACACACTTATTCATTCACTACACCCCACAAACTTGCAATGTCCCCATAGCATAGTTACAGACAACATCCTCTCATATATAAGTCGGTGTCAATCTTTCTCTGATGCACTCCAGCCCAGAGACCCACAGCAGCATTAAGAGTGGAGAGAGAGAGAGAAGAGAAGACACACAGAATGGATGAATAGAGATGCTGTGGTTTGTAAAAATATGGTGTAAGGTCTGTTGGCTATGGTGGGAATGGTTTTCCAATCATTCCTCTCTTGCACAACCATTTTGCTTCATAAACAGGCATCTCTCTTTCATCTTCCCACCAAACACTGTTATTCCACCTTATATTTATGTATTTGCATGCTTATCTTCTCAAATTGTTCCCCTTCCATTCTCTCCGCATGTCCGACTCTCTCCTTTCTGTGGTTGATCACTCACTCTGCTGTTCCTCCACATTCATGACTATATATGATGCACATGTGCTTTATAATCAATCAAATGTTTCACGTAGATGATGTTTTCCTTCACACACAGTTCCCCCTCCTCCCTGTTTCATTCATTGCCATTTTGCTCTCTCTCTCTCTCTCTCTCTCTCTCTCTCTGTGTGTGTGTGTGTGTGTGTGTGTGTGTGTGTGTGTGTGTGTGTGTGTGTGTGTGTGTAAGAGCTCAGAGCTCATGGTGACTGATCTTTGGGTAGGACTGAGGCCAATGACACACCACACACCGGGGCAGCTAAGTCACATCACCTCGGGTTACATCCTGTACCTACACATTAAGAGGCTACACATTAAGAGGGCTACACATTAAGAGGCTTGTCCATCTGCCTCACCGTGCCCGGGATTCGAACCTGGGCCTTCTTGGTTGTGAGCCGAGCGTGCTAACCACTACACTACGTGGTGTGTGTGTGTGTGTGTGTGTGTGTGTGTGTGTGTGTAATGATGCAGCTGGGAAGGTCGTCTTATGACAATTATTGATGAATGAAGGTAAAGGATGCGTGTCTATTACTTCTCTTTGTGTGTGTGTGTGTGTGTGTGTGTGTGTGTGTGTGTGTGTGTGTGTGTGTGTGTGTGTGTGTGTGTGTACATAACACACACACATACACACACACTTAAAAAAGTAGTAATGACATGCGCATCCATTACCTTCATTTGTCAATAATTATCATAAGGCAACCTTCTCAGCTGCATCAGCGCGCGCACACACACACACACACACACACACACACACACACACACACACACACACACACACACACACACACACACACACACACACATAAACATAACTGACTGTCTTCAGCCTCTCTCTCACCGCCGCAATGTTGCATCTCTAGCTGTCTTCTACCGCTATTTTCATGCTAACTGCTCTTCTGATCTTGCTAACTGCATGCCTCCCCTCCTTCCACGGCCTCGCTGCACAAGATTTTCTTCTTTCTCTCACCCCTATTCTGTCCACTTCTCTAATGCAAGAGTTAACAAGTATTCTCAATCATTCATCCCTTTCTCTGGTAAACTCTGGAACTCCCTGCCTGCTTCTGTATTTCCACCTTCCTATGACTTGAATTCCTTCAAGAGGGAGGTTTTAAGACACTTATTCATCAACTTTTGACCACTGCTTTGACCCTTTTATGGGACTGCCATTTCAGTGGGCATATTTTTTTATTGGATTTTTGTTGCCCTTGGCCAGTGTCACTCATACATAAAACACACACACACACACACACACACACACACACACAGAAATTATATTAGAAATTATTAGAAATTAGATAAGTTACCACTCACGAGCCTACGCGACGCCATGTATGTGAGCAACGCATGTTTTTAAGCATCTGGAGCAAAGTGGTTAAAGGAAAACTTTTTGACTTGAAATGTAATTAGATTCATCAGTTATTTTTCTGGCTGACATTGTTTTTGGAAGGTGGCACTTAAAAGATATGTGAATGCTGTATCTAGATATAAACAAACATTCACAAATACTCATTCCATTATGTGTCTGTCATTAGGCCCTCAAATAAACAACAGATTAAGTGAAAAGTTACTATCTCCCTTCCTGGCTTGCGCTCCAGTTGCTCTGAGTTGTAGCAGCAGTGACGTGTGGCACCCAGGATGAAGATGGTCTGCAGGGTGGTCTGTGTCAGGGGGATGATGGCAGACAACAGCAGCAGCACCATGACAGCTCAAGCATCCTGTTGAAATTATCACATTTTTAAATGCTGAAAAGTGAAGGAAAAACCTGTCTCTATGGAATGTGAAAGTACACAACAACAACTCTGAAAGATTTCTTACAATAATAAGTCATCATTCATTGTATCCTTTTTTGTTGGCCACAAGATTATCATACAAATTTTCCATAGACATCTGCAAATTGGTACCTCTAGCTGTTATTAAATATGATATTAAGTTTGATGAATGTATTTATTTCAATATACATGAAAGTTGTTGATTGCAAAAAAAATGATAACCAAAATATATTTTGACTTTTACTTTACAATGCCTTAACTGTTTGCTTTTAAAAAAATATGTAGATTTATTTTCTCATTTTAAGACTTAAAGTCTAGACAACTAACTGGTCTTAAATTTTTCTGATATACAAATAAACTAACAAACACAGCACATTTCACTAACACTCATGGTGAAGTGTCCACCAATGATGGTGAAGGAGGTATACATGTAAACTCCAGTCTGAGCAATGAGCAACAGAATTTGTCCAGCTGCATGTCTCCATCGGGCACAAACTCCAGCTCCCGCATCTGTATCATGCCCACCACCACCGTCACCGTGGCAACACTGAAAAGTGGAGTCTTATCATTCACACTGTTACAAAAAATATACTCCCATATATATATATATATATATATATATATATATATATATATATATATATATATATATATATATATATATATATATATATATATATATATATATATATATATATATATATATATATATATATATATATATATATATATATATATATGGATTACTATTCCCAACATTAAAAATTTGTTACCTAATCTTACTTTGATATTTTGCATCCAATATTAACTACAATTTTTCCTATGACATTTTCCAACTACATTTAAGGGGGTAAATAAAAGGTAGAAGGGAGATTTTAAGGGTTTATGAGGCTATTTAAAGGTTTGGTGTCTTCTAAAGGGTGTTTTTAAGGGCTTAAGAGAATAAATAAAGGGTTTTCAATTTTTAAAGGGTGTTTCTAAGGGTCTCTCAGTTAAAATTAAAGGAAATGTCAATTTTAAAGGATGTTTTTAAGGGTTTAAGAGAATAAATAAAGGGTTTTCAATTTTTAAAGGGTGTTTCTAAGGGTTTGTCAGTTAAAATTAAAGGAACTGTCAATTTCAAAAGATGTTTTTAAGCGTTCAACATTGAAAGCTCCTCCAAATATAGTCACCCATTCACAAACACCCCCAATACACACACAAACACCCCCAAACATGGTCACCCACCTCCCAAACACCCCAACAACACACCCGAACACCCCAAAAACACACCAAAACACATCTAAACACCCCAAAGCACACCCAAACACAGGGAGGAAGGGAGGCATGCAGTTAGCAAGATCACAGGAACAGTTAGCGTGAAAACAGCAGTAGAAGATAGCTAGAGATGCAACACTGCAGCGATGAGAGAGAGAGAGATAGAGGCTAAAGACAGTCAGTTAGAGGAGAGAGAGAGAGAGGCTGAAGACAGTCAGAGGAGAGAGAGAGAGAGAGGCTGAAGACAGTCAGAGAAGAGAGAGAGGCTGAAGAAAGACAGAGGTGAGAAGTGTACACTGACCTCAAAACACACCAATAAACACCAAAACACCACCAATTCTTACTTGTTCTGCTGTGTGACTGACATCTCCTCCCCTCCAGCCTTCAGGGGGACACTCTTGCACTCCCCAAAGTAATCCTGGGTCAAAGTGAAGTCGAGGCCATAAACTTCCTCCTCGTCACCTCCCTCGTACTCCAGCAGATCTCGCAGTGACCTGGAAAATAGTGGTAGCTGTAGTTGTTGCTGTGGTAGTGACAGTGGTGGTGTAGTATTGTAAATAGTTGTTGTAATTGCTGTATAAAAAGTAGATTTCACAGCGACTTGGGAAATAGTGGCAGTAGTTGTTGTTGTTGTTGTTGTAGTGGTGGTACAGAATTCACACACTCACTCAAGCCATCCTCAGCCCAAGTACTCCTGCCTCACTCCACTAGATTCAGGGGAGAGAGAAAGTACTTTTTTCACTCAAAAACACTTACAAACACCCCAAAAACACCACAAAACATCCCAAAACACCCCCAAACACATACACACACACCAAAAACACTTTTTCCACCCCCAAAACACCTTATAACACACTCAAACATCACCAAACACACCCAAAACACACTCATTCACTCCCAAAACACAGCAGAAAACGACTTTCTGGGCGACCCTACACGACCCTGCACAAGTGACACACCTGGTCAGCTGCGGGTCAAGGTCGGCAAGGTCATCCAAGCCTACAGTCTCTCACAGTAACTTCTTGTACAGTGCAATTGGGAAGGGCAGGTTGATGATGGTGAAGTTGTAGATTGCCAGTCCACACACAATGCCTGGAAGTAGTAGTAGTAGTAGTAGTAGTAGTAGTAGTAGTAGTAGTAGTAGTAGTAGTAGTAGTAGTAGTAGTAGTAGTAGTAGTAGTAGTAGTAGTAGTAGTAGTAGGAGGTAAAATACACATATCATTCTTTAAAATGTATAAATTAGTGTTTTGTCTTCAAAAAGCACAAAAATTCAGTCTTTCACTCAACAAACAGCATAAAAAAACACAAATACACACTTCTTTTCCAAAACACCCTAAAAAAACAGTGAAACTCCCCAAAAACACCCCAAAAATCAGTCTATCAATTCCAAAACACCCAAAAACACACATTTAAACTCAAAAAAATCACTCAACACACTTTTCTATTGTACAAGAAAACCAAACACATTTTTCCACCCAAAAAATCACTTTCCAAAACATCCCTAAACACATTTTCACTCCAAAAACACCCATAAAATGCACATTTTCACCCCAAACACACCTTCCACAACCAAAACATTACAAAAACACAGTCTCTCACCCTGAAAACATTTAAACACTAAAAAACACACACACTCGCATCTCCAGCACATCCTTAAAACATACAT
>NC_087193.1:12804883-12807383 GCF_035594125.1 Scylla paramamosain | reverse complement strand
ACGGGAGAGAGAGAGAGAGAGAGAGAGAGAGAGAGAGAGAGAGAGAGAGAGAGAGAGAGAGAGAGAGAGAGAGAGAGAGAGAGAGAGAGAGAGAGAGAGAGAGAGAGAGAGAGAGAGAGAGAGAGAGAGAGAGAGAGAGAGTACAATATATCAGAAGAGATACAACAAGGCTTATTGTGTGGGTGTTGCCATGCCCATAATTGGATAAAGTAAAAGTTTAATATGTCCATGGCGTGAAACAGCTGTCATGGTCCATCTAATTTAATTACATGAACACATAATACATACATATCTAAATATCAATTCTAATGAAGTACAAGAGTGAATGCCTTCTATAAATTTATGTATAATTAAATATTTAATACTTTGACCATTAATAAAACAATTACATTTCCAATTGGATTAAGAAAGATATTGATAAAAGTTTGAAGTAAAAAATAAATTAACGAAAATAGTACCCGACATATACATACAAACAGAGGCTTAAAATTTGTATAAACGGAAATGTGTGTGTGTGTGTGTGTGTGTGTGTGTGTGTGTGTGTGTGTGTGTGTGTGTGTGTGTGTGTGTGTGTGTGTGTGTGTGTGTGTGTGTGTGTGTGTGTGTGTGTGTGTGTGTGTGTGTGTGTGTGTGTGTGTGTGTGTGTCAGTTTCTTTAATTATATTTCCTAGAACGCCACTGTCACCAACATATATTGTCACCACCAGCACCTTCTCTCTCTCTCTCTCTCTCTCTCTCTCTCTCTCTCTCTCTCTCTCTCTCTCTCTCTCTCTCTCTATATATATATATATATATATATATATATATATATATATATATATATATATATATATATATATATACCTGTGTGTGTGTGTGTGTGTGTGTGTGTGTGTGTGTGTGTGTGTGTGTGTGTGTGTGTGTGTGTGTGTGTGTGTGTGTGTGTGTGTGTGTGTCAGTTGCGGCGCCTTAACACTTAAATGAGGAATACATGAAAGCCTTAAGGTACTCCAATCAACATCACTTTCATAGATATTAAAGAAAAAACATTTGCACACATCTTACCTGTCCGTGTGTGTGTGTGTGTGTGTGTGTGTGTGTGTGTGTGTGTGTGTGTGTGTGTGTGTGTGTGTGTGTGTGTGTGTGTGTCCATATATATGTATATATACTTGGAAATTAGGGGACATTGACGCATCCAGTCTGTGTTTAAATTGTGGGTCAAGAAACACCTGTGCTGATACGAGGTCCACCTGTGATTTGTTTTTTACGTGTCTTCGCACATTCGGATTTAAGTGTGGCCAGTCGGCTCTTCAATGACCAAATTTTAGTGTCAGATTTCGCAGGATCAAGAGATTACTTAGCTATTTGTAAAACCTATTTTCAAACCTATTTTCAAGAACAGTTTGACACTAGTTGCGACAGTGAAGAGGCAAATTTCCTATCACTACACTCATAAAACATCCTTGAAAACCCCATTATCTTTCCCTGGAGCGATTGAACTAACGTTACACTCATAAAATAGTCTTGAAAACTCCAGTAACTCCTACTACAGCTTGTTAAACTATCATTACATCCATAAAACATCCTTGAAATTTCCAATAACTTCCCCTGGAGCACGCATGTTGTAAAGTTTAAGACGTGAACAATTTTACGGAAAGCTTTTTTTTTCTTTTTAATGTAGGAGTGACATTGGCCAAGGGCAACAAAAATCCAATAAAAAAGTATGCCCACTGAAATGGCAGTCCCATAAAAGGGTCAAAGCAGTGGTCAAAAATTGATGAATAAGTGTCTTGAAACCTCCCTCTTGAAGGAATTCAAGTCATAGGAAGGTGGAAATACAGAAGCAGGCAGGGAGTTCCAGAGTTTACCAGAGAAAGGGATGAATGATTGAGAATACTGGTTAACTCTTGCGTTAGAGAGGTGGACAGAATAGGGGTGAGAGAAAGAAGAAAGTCTTGTGCAGCAAGGTCGCGGGAGGAGGGGAGACATGCAGTTAGCAAGATCAGAAGAGCAGTTAGCATGAAAATAGCGGTAGAAGACAGCTAGAGATGCAAGATTGCGGCGGTGAGAGAGAGGCTGAAGACAGTCAGTTAGAGGAGAGGAGTTGATGAGATGAAAAGCTTTTGATTCCACCCTGTCTAGAAGAACCTACCGGTGATTTGTTCATTCTTAGTGTTCCTTTATGTCGGTTGTGGGTTAGTGTTTATCTATGGCTGTTCTGTCTTTCTCCAGTGCTGACTATTTCACAGTATCTTTCCTCCTCGCTCTCTATATACCTTATCTGGCCGTGTCGTAAGAATCTTCCCTCTACATCTGTTATCTTATCTAATCCCAATAGATAAGGTAGTACTCCCATATTCATACCTTTTTCGGAACAATGGTGAACTGTTTATGAAAATCAAGCTCAAATCTCTCTCTCTCTCTCTCTCTCTCTCTCTCTCTCTCTCTCTCTCTCTCTCTCTCTCTCTCTCTCTCTCTCTCTCTCTCACTCCTGGAACATAGCATATGAGAGAGAACATAG
>NC_087193.1:12779883-12799883 GCF_035594125.1 Scylla paramamosain | reverse complement strand
TATGGAATGACCTTCAGAAGTGACCTGTTTACAAAAGACTATTAGTGCATAGAGTCCCATTCATATCCTTCCAAAAAATTCTATAGTGAAGCATCCTACAAGGTCGCGCCCACCACACAGCATCCTTCAGAAGAGTCCCATGTCCATGTTGTTGTAGACAGGGGCGTTCATGTCCCGCTGGAGGTTCGACTTATCTTTCAGTTTGGCCTGCAGGAGCTTCTGTTCCACCACCCCAATCCTCACGTCCATGGCGGTGATCTCCTGACGCACTCTGGTCAGGGCCTTGCGCACGTTGACCAGGGGCGCTGAGACAGACAGAGAGGTAGAGTGATAGATAGACAGATAGATAGACAGATAGACTGATAGACTGACAGATGGAGAGACAGATGACTCCTCTGATCAGGGGGTACTGAGACAGACAAACAAAATGATAGATAGGTAGACTGACAGATAGATAAATAAGTAGACTGATAGAAAGATTGACAGATAGAATGATAGATAGTTAAACAGATGATTCCACTGATCAGGGGCACTGAGATAGACAGACAGACAAATATATTGATAGATAGACTGATAGGCAGATAGACAAATGACTCCATTGATCAGGGGCACTGAGATGGACAGACAAACAGACAAGTAAATTGATAGATAGACTGGTAGATAGATAGACAGATGAGTCCACTGATCAGGGGCACTGAGATAGACTAGACAGACACTGGCACTCACTTCCGTCTGTCATGCTGGACCCTCTCTCCTCCATCTCATGCTTCACTCGATCCAGTTCATCTGAAATCTGGGCCAGTTCATGTGACTTCTCCACCAGCTTCCCTGAGGCCTGTCTGTACTGTTCTCGGCTCTCTGCTGCCACATTCTGGGGGTTGGCAGGGAAGGCTGAGGTGATCTGGTGCTGCAGTAAGGAGAGGAAGGGAGGGACACAGGAGAAGAGAGTGGTCTGGTGCTGTGGTAAGGAGACAAAGGGAGGGACACAGGAGAAAAGAGTGGTCTGGTGCTGCAGTAAGGAGAGGAAGAGAGGGACACAGGAGAAAAGAGTGGTCTGGTGCTGCGGTAAGGAGATGAAGGGAGGGGCACAGAAGAAGAGGGGTGCAAAGTGCCTGTAGAGGAAAGATTTAGGGAGTGACATGTTGTGAGATGTTCAGATTATTTTCTGGTGGTTTTATTGAGAATGGCAGACAGAGAATAATGTACAAGGCAGAGAAATAATTGAAGATGATGATTTGGTGTTGTTTTTGTACACTCATCTATGTAAGCTTTGAAAGTTAGTTAAGTCAGAAAACATCTCAGAATGCAAGGCAGCAATACAGAGAAGAGAGAGAGAGAGAGAGAGAGAGAGAGAGAGAGAGAGAGAGAGAGAGAGAGAGAGAGAGAGAGAGAGAGAGAGAGAGAGAGAGAGAGAGAGAGAGAGAGAGAGAGAGAGAGAGAGTACTTGCAGCTTCTAATATTGATACCAGTGATAGTGTAACAAAGATTCTCCACTGCCAGTATAGAAAACACCTTGAAAAACTTGTGGTTATCTTGGTAACCTCTCAAACTTTGCAGAACACACACACACACACACACATACACACAACACAGACACTACCTGCAGATACTAATACTGATTGCTGTGATAGTGTAACAAACACTCTACAATGCCATTATAGAAAATGCCTTGAAAAACATCTACTTTCATCTGCAAACTTCACAACACACACACAAACACACAGGTATCACAACACAGGTAACACTCATCCTACAACTTGGGTGATCCTTTTTTTCACCTTTCTTTAGGGATAAGCAAACTCAAAGGGCCTATTTTTTCATCACCTGCAGGTTCCTGTACTCCAGCAGTAGTGGCTCCAGCTGACTGTTGAGGTACTTCTCCCGGGAGCCAATCTTCTCCAGGCTGCGGGTGATCTCTGAGTGCAGGCTGTCCAGCTGCTTGTCCGTGAAGGTAAGTGTCTCATTGATCTTCTCTCGGTGCTCGTGCATCTGCTCAATATGAGAACGCCAGTCACGTGTGTCTGTGGCAAGGCATGGTTAGGTTAGGCAAGGTTAGATTACGTTCTGGAGAGACAAGGAAAGGCTGTGTATATGTGCGTGTGTGGCAAGGCAAAATTAAGTTAGGTTAAGTAAGATGTCAATGGTGCTTGGTTAGGTAAGGCAAGGCTAGGTCAGGTTAGGTTTAGCAAAGATAGGTTTGGTTAGGTTAAGCAAGGGTAAGTTAAGTTAGATTAGGTAATACCAGACTGTCTAAGATCGCAAAGGTTCCAAAGGTCACTGGCACACTCACCTGACCTTATAGTGACCTTGAGCTGAGGCAGGACTCTCTCCAGTTCCAACTTCCACTCCTCCTGTGTGGTGGTGGAATGAAGGATCTCCTCTGGCCATGCCTCCCCCTCCTGCAGGATAACACAGGGATACCACAAGGATGCACTCAGGATTTTTTCTGTACTGAATGAAGGATGCACTGAGAATTCTTGTATACTGAATGAAAGAATGACTATGAAAGAATGACTGTATGTTTAAAGAAATAACTATATACTTAAGAGAATGACTATATTTAAGAGAATGCCTGTATATTTGAGACACTGGCTGTACATAATAAGAAAGGCTAAACTAAATTATAAATACTGACTGTGTGTATATTAAGATAGTTGACTGTATATTTTGAAGGGTCTTAAACTAACTAATCTATCAACTAACAGATGAACTAATCAACCTTCTACTTGTTACTATCTTAAACTACCCAATTTACCAACTAACTAACCTGTTCCTTATCACAAACTACCCAGCTTATCAACTAAACCAATTAGTTGACTGAGCAAACTAACCAACCCACCTTCTGTTTATTTAAATCCTTGAGGTCGTTCATGTGCAAGATGTTCTCTTCCTCCTCTTCCTCTTGCTCCTCATACTCCGCCATCATCTCCTCCTCCACCTTGTCCAGTGTTAGCTCAGATTCATCTTCCACTTCACCACCATCACCACCTGTATCCTCCACTGGGTACGTTGGCCTGTGGAGGATGATGTGTTAGGGTGGAAGGCTAGGGGCAGGGTGCAGTTAGGGTGAGTATGTGGAGTTTGTGTGAGGTGGATTTAGGGTGTGCGAGGGTGAATACGGTGATGGGAGACTAGGGTGAGAGTGGAGACAGGGTGAAGTATAGCCAGGGTGAAGGATTGGGTGAGGTAAAAATTAGTGAAGAGAAGCTGGAATGAGTTTTGCTAGGGTGAACCAAGGTTAGGATGAGAAGAGGCTAGGGTGAAGATATTTCAGGGTCAGGAGAGGCTAGGGTAAGGAGAGGCTGGAATGAGAATATAGGTAGGGTGAGGAGATGATAGGGTGAAGATATGCCAGAGTGAGGAGAGGCTGGGATGAGAGTGCAGGTAGGGTGAACCAAGGCTAAGGTGAAGATATGCAAGGATGAGAAGAGGCTGGAATGACAGTATTGCTATGAAGAGAGGCTGGAATGAAAGAATAATAGGGTGAAGAGATGCTGGGATGACAGTAGAGCTAGGACGAGGGCAGACAAGAGTGAAGAAATCCAATGTGCAAACTTGTAACTTACTTTTTCCACACAAAGTTTGAGTTCTTGAGAGCAAAATCTGCCAGTCTGTCCAACACAAATATTGCATGTTCCCCACAGCCTGCCTTCAGTTTGCTGGGGGGGAAGTCGACTGTCACCCCCTACAGGGCAACAAAGTACCATCATACACACACACACACACATGTCATCTGTATTAGATTTTATCCTTATTACTCAGTTTCTCTCTTTCTTATGCTGTTCCTTTTCTTCAAATCCTCATAATTCTTCTCTCTAAGCTTCCATCATCTACCTCTCTGTCTGTCTTTTTCTCTTGCATTCATATTTAAATTCTTACAAGTTTTCTCTCCCCATCTCCTAGTTTCTCTTTTTGTCCCTTCATCAGTTCAAATTCTTACAAGTCTTCTCTCTTTCTGTCTGCATCTCTGTTTCTCTACTCTCATTAGCATATACACTGCCTAACACACCTCAAATAACCTCTTTTCATTACAATATTCCAGACCTTTCCTTCCCTTCTATACACCAAGGTCACTCACCAACTGCCTAAGATGATCCAAAATGCTTGATACAGTGGAGTTTGGGTCATCATATTCCTGTGGGGGCTCCATCTGTCTGCCTGCCTTACAGATAAGCCAGGCTGCCAGGGAGGTGAAGAGGTAGAACTGCTCCCCAGGGTTGGTCGGGATTGCAAAATAGTGCCTGGAAGAGTGTGCTGTCTTTAGGGGGTTTCAATTTTCTCTTATGCTGTGTACAGTAAAAGTAAGATGTTTTGAAGGGAGATGGAGAGGTCTAACTGGCTCACCTGGGTTTGTCTTCACAGCTTTGTGTCAAATGTCAAGTCTCTCCTATGCTGTGTGGGGTAAAATTAAGGTGTTTTTTTTTCAGGTTTTATAGGGTGTCAGTAAGAACTTCAAGATCTAAACTGATTCCTGGGTCATGAAGTTATTTTGAAGGCCATACTTCATTGGAGAACCAAGTACTACCTACTGAAAGGCTTCATCTTAAAATTAATGGTAATGTTAAATTCTGAAAACTCTAACATTTTTAAGTTTCGTACAGAAAAATTGGAAATCTTCAGTAGTTCTCAAATCATGAGAGTTTGAAGACCATAACTCATTGGAGCAAGAATAATTTGTGTCACCTATTGTCCATTGAGAGATCATGTTGAAATTGGTACTAACAAATGCTAAACACTGAAAAAAATACTAAAATCTTCAAATTAAATACAGAAAAAATAAAAGTCATTAGTCATTCGTATCACTAGATGCTTCTGAAGGCCATAAGCCACGAGAGGAGCAGGAACAGGCCAGCCTTACCTGTTGAGTGGCTTCATCTTGTGCTCAATGATGAACTCCTTGTCATAATTTAGCAGCTTCAGTTTGTCCAGCAAGTCGTCCATCACCACAAAGGGCATGTATGCTAACCCAGGCCCTCCATCCACCTCCTCCGCCTCATCCTCCACCAGGCCACGTCTTCCACTCATGCTGGAGCACGTGACGGAGTTGGAGGAGCTGCGTGACACATTCTCATAGTACAGGAAAAAAACTCGAGATAGGCCTAGTGCTCAGCAACATAACAACAGGTAGTTTCAAGAGAAGGTTAGATGATTATGTGGACAGGAAAGGCATGGTGATAGGAAGGCTTGCCAGGGATGTTCTGGTCTATGTCGCAATGAGAGGGTGGAGGATGCTGGAGACTGAGAGAGAAAGACCTGGGGAGAAGGTTTATGGATGCAGTGAAGGAAGATATGACGGTAAACAATAAAGTGGAGATGACAAGAGGAAGGGTTGAGGACTTGAAAGAAGAGAGAAGACAGTAAAGTGAAAATGACAAGAGGAAGATAGGAAGACAGGAAGACATAGGTCTTGCTCTCTACTGATAAACAGACACAGACAGCACACGAACATAGACTGACAAACCTAAGTAAATTGAGACCACTACTACTGCTACACTCACTCTCTACTTCCTCACTTCCACAAACATTTCTCGCTGCCATGACAACCACCACCCGTCATCAGTTTCCTCTTCTTCCTCTTCCTGTGACCACCACCTCCTCCTTTTCTACTGATTGCATAATAATAAGGCAAATGGAAAATAAAGCTATAAATCTTAGTAAGTCTTCACAATCTTCCTTCTCACTAAATAGCAAAAATAACCTCATGAAGATGACGCTATGAGAGAGAGAGAGAGAGAGAGAGAGAGAGAGAGAGAGAGAGAAGTTATTTGATCTCTTAAACCTTCACTACAACCTTCTCTCTCACAAAATAACAAAGATAAGGACAGTAGAATGAAATTTATGCCTCTGTCCAGTTTCATGGAGGTAGAAGAGGAGAGAGAAGTCATTATTGATTACCTCTTTAACTCTTCACCACAGCCTTCCCTCTCACTAAATAAGAAAAATAACCACATCAACATAATTCCATGACCTGTACGCTTTGATTCAATGCTAAAGAAGACGAGAGAATACTTTATTTTACAAAAAATAGGTTAATAAATAAGCTTTAGGTCCTTGAATGAAGATAGTCCATTGGCGGTAAACAAAGCACGTGGAAGGCTGAGACAGTAATGGTATGGAGGCTTATTTCTCTAGTTTCCCGTCACTTTACGCCTTGTTAAAGATCCACACTGTACCAGGGGAGACTGCTGTGTGCTCTGACTACGTGGCGAGGCAAAACAATCAGTGATTTGGTGATAAAAGGGAATGTTTTGAAGAATCCATTCGGTGCAACGTTGGTGATCTGAGAATATTTACGTTTTATTTCAGTGGACGTGATTAGGTGGATGAGACAAGGTGATCTGGGTGGAACGTGGAGCAGTGGAGTGGTTTATTGTGTCTGTATATATCTTTGGAGTCGTGTCTTCTTAGGTGGAGTGATAGACTCACCTGGTTGACTCACCTGGTCGGCTACCCTTTCATGACATGTATGTATAGGCAGGTTGAGGTTATTTCTATGAATATAAGGGCAGCGCGGACCTCCAGGTACGCCAGTCAGCAAGATTTCAGTACTATGGCAAGCTGTTCTAATAGTAATGACTAAGTTGTGTACCTCATGCTGATACTGAGATAGGGAGAATATGGAGGAATATGGAGATAACCTTAGCCTCTTCTCCCGTGGTTAATACTTACATGTCAGATAGAATTAAGGTTGTAGAATATCATGCAATATATATCAACTTCCAGAAACTTATTAAAGCAAAAAAAAAAAAAAAAAAAAAAGTAGTGATGAATCCCCACGCTACACCCTCCCCCTCTGAGTGCTTGAGAGTCACTGCTGGCCGGCTGCCATAGCTATATGAGGCAGGGTGGGGCTAGACTACTTAGTTATTTGAAGATCGCATTAACCTAACGTAAACTAAACTAACCTAACCTCTGTTTTAGTATCTTTCATAATGAAGTGAGAGCTTCAAATAAATAAGTATTCTGATTCCTGTAACGGCTGACCCCGCCCTGCCCCGCACAGCTCCGGCAGCTGGCCAGCGGTGACTCTCAAGCACTTGGAGGGGGAGGGTGTAGCGCAGGGGTGTATCAGTTCGTTAACCTTTTACCACGTTTTTGTTTTTGCTTTAACAAGTTTCCAGAAGTTGATATATATATTGCATGATATTCTACAACCTTAATTCTATCTGACATGTAAATATTAACCTGGGAAGAAGAGGCTAAGGTTATCTCCATATTATCCAGAATATGTATTACTGGTTATGAGACCAATGAATAATACTGTATGATGAGGTAGAACAGGTTAGTACAATATTATATCACAAATATCACATTAAAATAATATTATAAGGTGAGATGATCTGTAGTGGAATGAGGGGGGGAGGCACCAGGATACAGATTGGTAAAGGAGAGGACCAAGAGGAGGAGGCAGTAGACACCTGCCAAAATGATAATTACTCCCAGTGAGGTGTGCAGCACTGTTCAGGGGGTGCTGTGAACTTATCATTAAACCCAGCTGTGACCTCACTGAACGTTTCCCGTTGTGTCTCACAACACAAGGGGGCAGTCACAGCCTGCCCTCTAAAGACAACTCTCTTCCTCCACACAAAACTACAAGCACCTAATAACACACACACCCTTCACTCAAAAATTTTAAAATCATCATGGCGAGTCCTACACCAGCCTCGGAGTCCCCATCTGGGGAGGGGACCATAAATGTCCCCAGGTCGGACTGCCTTTCTGTCGACAGGCACCACTCTCCACACTTAAGCCAAACAGTCACCATTCCCTGTACCACACACACACACACACACACACACATATCATTGACACCCTTAGCCCTATCATCCCCAGAGGGAAAGAAGCAGAAGCTTAGGCACAGGTTGAGGTTATTTCAGTATTACTTGAGACAGTGAACACATTGCAGGTCACTAGACTCATGCTGTGTGTTCTTCCACAGGGGAAGAAAGGCAGACGCTTTCTAGACAAGCGACGCGATGTCCTGCACACTTTCAAGGTCGTGTCTCGTAGCCAGCGCGATCCCCTTGTGGCCGACCCTGAGGCACCCCAGGCTGTCCTGCACCCTGCACAGGATTCGGTAAGCACCAGCAGGAGGAGGGGGAGGACCAGGATAAGGAACAGGAGGAGGAGGAGGAGGAAGAGAAGGAACAGTAGGGGAGGAGGAGCAAGATAATAACAGCAGTGATAGCATCAACATTATTTCTGTCATTATTATTTACTTCTTTTTTTATGCATTGTCAGTTTTTCACTACTGAAGGAGTTTATTAATGACTCAATATCTCCATCCATGCAAGGCTAACTAGTCATTATCATCAATTTTAAGAGTCAGGTAATGGTATAGTTATTTTGATTCATCATGCTACAGATATAATACCAGTTTTTCATTATGGTAGAATCCATTAATGCTTCAGTCTCCACATAAAGGTCCCAGTTTCTCCATCACTTTTCTAATTTTAACAATTGTATACATTTCCAATATTAATTTTACCACATAAGTGTCCTGTATTTCAACTTTAGGATATCATTTTCACCATTTTACTACACCAAAAATATGGATCTATGTGAAAGAAAGTGTCTTATTATTATTATTATTATTATTATTATTATTATTGCCTCAACCTCTGCATTACCAAGTGTCTCTCCATTACTGAGTGTCTCCTCTTCTCCGTGCCAGGCCAACCACAAGTCAGAACAGGAGAAGTATGGCATTTTCTTCGACGACGACTATGACTACCTGCAACACTTGAGGGGCGTAAGAGAGGCAGTCAATTGGGACGAGGAGGAACTTGAGGTGTACACCATTCGCTGTGAGGACCCCCAGGTGAGTCCTCTTGTTCTCTCTTCTTTCTCTTGTTCTTTTGGTCATTGTCACTGCCTGTCTGTGCTATGGGTGTGTAGAAATTTGTGTTCTGAATTGTATGTGCAGCAAATGTTATGTTGTTTGTGTGTTGTGTCTTGTGCTCAGTAAATATTGGGTTGTGTGTGTCTTGTGTACGTAAATATTTGGTTGTGTGTGTCTTGTGTACGTAAATATTTGGTTGTGTGTGTCTTGTGTACGTAAATATTTGGTTGTGTGTGTCTTGTGTACGTAAATATTGGGTTGTGTGTGTCTTGTGTATGTAAATATTTGGTTGTGTGTCTTGTGTACGTAAATATTTGGTTGTGTGTCTTGTGTACGTAAATATTTGGTTGTGTGTGTCTTGTGCACGTAAATATTGGGTTGTGTGTGTCTTGTGTATGTAAATATTTGGTTGTGTGTGTCTTGTGTACGTAAATATTTGGTTGTGTGTGTCTTGTGTACATAAATATTTGGTTGTGTGTGTCTTGCAACTCTTATAGATGGCAATTACTTTTTTTTTTTTTTTTATGGTTTGTGTCTCTTATGAACAGTAATTATTTAGTCACTTATTTGTTGTGAAATAGCATTGGCTTTTCTTCTCATTTTTGTGTCATTAACTCTTCCCTTTGTCATGCAGAACAAAATAAATGAATAAAAATCTTTTATAATCAGTTTTCATGAGAGGCAAAATGGAGTTAGCTTTTATTGATCTCTATTATTTTGTATCATGAAATTTGACTCCTGTTGTTTTGCAGGCGGGGAAGAAAGAGCTGAGGAACAAGAAGCTGGTCCTGCCGTCATCCGCCTTTGAATCTTATGTAGAAGAGCCTATTGGGTTACTAAACAAGGCCGCCCCACTTACAGGTGACTCTCTCCCACCTGTCAACTTAAGCTTTTCATTGCTATTTAGTTCATGTTCAGAGACGCTTGTGTGTGGCACCTCTACTATTTTCCAAATGCTGTAGTTGAAATTACAAGTTTTGAAGGGTGTTTTTTTTTTTTTTTTTTTTTTTTCTCTCCTCCAGTGACAGATTAACAAGATTTATACTTTGCAAAGGCTCTAGTTGGAATTACATGTTTTTAAGGATGTTTTTATAATTATAGTGATAGATTAATAAGGCTGTCCTCTCTCACCCTGCCTGACCTCACACTCTTCCTCAACCTGCTTCTCTCGCTCTTACAACATGTCACACCCTCTCTCACCCTTCCTTATCCACCGTCACCCTCCTTCACCATACTGTTTGCTGTTTCACCCTTTCTTATTATTGTAACCTCATATTTCTTCCTTACTCTCCCTCATTGTCTCACTGTCTCACCTTTTCTCCCTCACCCTATCTCACCCTTACTCTCCCTCACCCTCTCTCTTTCTCATTCTTCCTCATCCTCCTACAACCTTTCATGCACTCCCTCACCCTCTTTCACCCTATTTATCTCCTTCCCTCACCCTATCTCTTCCTCGACCTCATACAACCTTTCATTCACTCCCTCACCTTCTCTCACCCAATATATCTGTCTCCCTTACCTTTCTCACCCTTTCTCACCCTATCTCTCTCTCATCCTCACCCTCTTCTAACCTTCCATTCACTCCCTCACCCTTTCTCCCTATCTCTCTTCCTCACCCTCTTACAATCTTTCATTCACTCCCTCACCCTCTCTTACCTTCTCTCCCTCAACCTTTCTTATCCTATCCCTCTCGTTCTTCCTCATCCTCCACCAACCTCTCATGAACTCCCTCATCCTCTCTCCCTCATCCTGCCATCTTCCTCACAGGTCCCAGGCCAGAGTTAGACCCTGATGTGGTGGCGGGGCTTGACGACGACGACCTGTTCAATGATAACGCAGCGTGTGGCCCAGAAGATGATAATGCTTTGCCGGACAACTTTGTAATGATGCTCAATTCAGAAGTCCCCATTCACCAGTTAGATGACGATGGAGAATGGGAGGATTATGATGATGAGGAGGAGGAGGAGGATGAGGAAGAGGAGGATGGGGAGATGGATGGGCTAAGAGAGGAAGTTAATGGCTCACATCTCCCTTCACTGGCTAAACTGAGGTTTGTTTGCAGGTTATTTGGGAAGTCTGGAAAGTTTTGGGTGTGTTTGTTTTGGGTTTTGGTAATTGTTTTTTTTTTACTTATAGATTTATATTATTTATATTATATTTTTATCTATTTGTTTATAGACTGATTTCATATGTTTCTTAAAAGCCACCCAGATTTTATGGTTCAAACTATACACAGCTATTTCTGCATTTTATGGGAGTTGCATCCTGAATCTGTGGATTTTTGCTATTCATAAGGAGGCTCAGAACACACCTAGCCCTTGTGAATAGCGAGGAATACTGTGTGGTGGCATAAGAATGAAGTTTTAGTGAATCAAGTTTTATGAAATGAATTGCTTATTATTTGTGAATTAATGACGTATCTTTCTGTTCAGTGATGTTACCTGTTATCTGTTATTTTATTATGTTTATTATGTTATGTGCCATACCTTAATCTGACCTGACCTTAACTTACCTTCCCAGTGCATACAGAGGAAAGGGTCAGGACAAGGAGTAACTAATTTAACCTTCCCAGTGCATACAGAGAGGAGAGTCAGGACGAGGGGTACCTAACCTAACTTAACCATCCCAGTGCATATAGAGAAGGGTCAGGACAAGGGGTACCTAACCTAACCCAACCTAACCTAACCTAACCTTCCCAGTGCATACCGAGAGAAGGGTCAGGATGAGGGTTACGACGCAGATGAGGAGGAGAAAGACTTCAGCAGTGACTTCAACGACAGTGAGGACGAGGAGGGCCGGGATGAGCTGGGCAGCCTGGATGTGCCTCCGTTCCCCAGACCCTTCTTGGACGAGGAAGAGACGCGCTCACACTTCACCAACTACTCTCTCACCTCCTCTGTGCTTCCCAGAAAGGACCACCTTACTACACTAGATGATTGCTTTGAAGAGAAGGTTGGTGTGTGTATTTTCATGTGTGTTGTATTTACTTAATTACAATTTCAGGGACCTGAGATACACTCCTTTGGTTCTGTTTCCATATCTAAATATCTAATTTCTTGTATTTTATGTATTTATTTTATTTTGTTTCATTTCTGTGTATGCAGGATTAGGTCAGGCTTATGTTTTTTGGTGCAAAATTTTCATGTTTTCCTTAAATTTCTATGTATTTATTTGTGTATATGTTTATTTCTTGAGTCTTGGCATCACATACTCTTGCTCCTTTTTCTGTTCCTTGCATCTTCCAATACCACCACCTTCTTCTTCTTCCTCTTTGGCCTTTTCTTTACAGTGAGTGAGGGATTGGCTCCTTGTATGAGTCTCCTCCAGTTATTTTTGTCCCTCATATTTTCTTCTGTGCCTCTCATCCTTTGCAGCTCACCACAATTCCATCCCTCATTCTATTTCATGCTTTCCTTCAGTCTTTCCTCAGCTTATTCTTTCCAGGCTATTAATCAGTCCTTGGTCTTGTCTCCCTCCTTTTATCTCACTCTCACTCATTCTTCCCTCAATTGATTCTTTCTGGGCTTTTAATCAATCCTCATTCTTGTCTCCCTCCTGCCATCTCACTCTTTCCTTCAGTCTTTCCTCAGCCAACTCTTTCCAGCCTCTTAATCAATTCCTGGTCTTGTCTCCCTCCCATCTCACTCTTTCCCTCAATCTTCCCTCAGGCAACTCTTTCCAGGTCCTCACTCAAACCCTAGTCTTGTCTCCCCACACACTCTGACTCACTAAGCCCTTTTCTCCCAACATAGTTCATCCGGGAGTACGGGGAGGACCAGGTTGGGGCGTTGGATGGGGAGGACATCGACGGGTTTGTTGGGGAGGAGTCGCCTCTGTTCCGCCAGGCCCTGCAGCACTCCCGGCTCCACCTACAGGAGGACACACAGGACGACCAGGACCGGATTATTAAGTGGATCAAGGATATGCAGGAGAGAAGAGGATACAGTGAGCAAGAGGAAAAGGAAGAGGTGGGTTTGAGAGGCAGAGAGGAAGAAGAAGAGAATAATGAAGGTGGAGGAGGAGGGGGAAGGAGGAAGAAGTGAGTTGATAGGAGGAAGAGAAGAAAGAAGTGAGGTTATGGTGTAGGGAAGGGGAAGAGGAGGAGGAGGAGATGATAGAGAGAGATAGATAGAAGTGGAGGGAATTTTACAGTTAGAGAAGGGAGGAAAATGATCAAGGAGGAAAGAGGAAAGCCTTGGTGGAGGAGGAAGAAGAGATGAGTTTCCCACACTTCCTGAGACTTGAACTGTCAGTCATTCTTCAAGATAAGTTAAGAAAATACATGAGCTTTTGACCTTCTCCAGCCTTCTGCAATTTAGGAAAAGCAAGATATTCCAAAACATATGACCTTTTTTGACTTTTTGACCCACCTTGTCCCCCGTCCACAGGTTGAGGTGTCGGATGAGGAGGGCAAGGAACAGTGGGACTGTGAAACCATCCTGACCATGAACTCCACTCTTTACAACCACCCACGCACCATCACCGATCCTCCCAGACGCAAGAAGATTGCCGTCGACCCACGCACTGGCATTCCCCTGGAGCACCGGGTCAGCGGCTTGACACGGCGCAACCTGGCACACCACGACAAGGCAGCCGACACGCCTGACAGTGAGTGCTGGCTGGTTATCTGTCATTTACTTGTTACCATTTTAACCACTTCGGCACAATGATGCAGTATACACGCCATTTCATCTCCCGGAGCATACCCAAGTGACGTGCATACATTGTCATGGTTGTTTGAGCCAGTGTGTGTTTCATTTCTTCTTGGATATAGTACAAGATCTTTCAGAATGTTGGCCGGGTATGATACAGTGTTTTACGTTCCTCCCAGTATTATTCTAACGTCAGAATATGAGGGAATTTCACATGTTCATAGTGGATCTTGGCAGACAGTTTGTACCGCTGGTAGTCAAATATCTTTGGCTTCTACCTTGAAATAACGCAAATAAATTGAGGAAAAATATGATACTTGTGAGAGTAGAAACTTCTCACCCATCAAGTTGCCAGTACATACTTGCACCTTTGGTCATGTATCATGTCATCCTGTCCCTCCCTTCCATGCTCCTCTCATCTGTTTCTCTGGAAAATAATGAATGACTGAGAATACCAGTTAACCCTTGCATTAGAGAGATAGAGATAGAAAGGAGGAAATACAGAAGCAGGCAGGGAGTTCAAGAGTTTACCTGGAAAAGAGATAAATGATTGAGAATACTGGTTAACTCTTGCATTTGAGAGCTAAACAGAATAAAACTGCATGATTCCTCTGCTAATGACTTAATGATGTGATTCCTTTGCCAGATGAGGTGGTGGCAGACACTCAGACGCTCATCACCAGCATGTCTGCCATCTCCATCCGGCCGCCAGGTGAGACCAGTGAAGAGAGGCGGTTCAGGAAGAAAGCTCTGAAGGAACTGCGCAGGGTGAGCATGCATGTGTGTATGTGTGTGTGTGTGTGTGTGTTTTGCATATCTATCTATCTATGTATCTATCATTCTTATCTGTCTGTCTATCTTTTTTGAGGGCCAGAGTCTTGTATATAAAACAATGTATTTATGCCAGTGTGAGTGTAGTGTGTGTGTGTGTGTGTGTGTGTGTGTGTGTGTGTGTGTGTGTGTGTGTGTGTGTGTAGAGAAGTGTATGTTCTGATAAGTATGTGAGTGTAAATAGCATAATAATAATAATAATGATAATAATAAACAGTTTATTATTTAGGCAGTTAACAAAGTGAAAATGTACAGAGGGGGTGGGGAAATACTTAATATTAATCCTAAAGGTAAGTCTAATCTAGAAGGGACTATTGATTGATGGCTTGCACCATGGTGGGAATCGCACTGAGTCTGTACCGGTCCATGCGCGGTGCCTTTAGGGGCATTATCTTGTTGTGGTGTCTGGTGGCACGGAATGGGCGAGGCACGTCAGGTGGCAGCATGTTTCTGAGACGTGGATGATGCAGTAGTCCCCTTCCAAACTTCTCCAGAGCCTCTCGGTGCCTGGTGGATAGTCTGGACAGACTCAGGGTGGTCAGGCCTTCTTCATAGGTGGTGTAGGCAGGACCAAGGATGACCCTTCACGTCCTTTTCTGCACACTCTCTAGCTGTAGCTGTTGAGTGTGTGTGAGGGAGGAGGACCACGCTGGGGAGGCGTACATGAGTTTGGGGAGGATGAAGGTGAGGTACACCCCCCCTTAACTCATCTGTCGGCGTCCCCTGCGACCTTAGTCTGCGCAGCATGTACAGCCTGTAGGTAGCTGATCTTACGGTGCTGGCGACATGCTGCTTCCAGGTCAGCTGGTCGTCCACCGTGACTCCGAGAAGCTTGGCACATCGGACTACCTGGAGGGGGTGAGAGCCCACTGTGAGCTGGGGAGGGGGCACTGGTACAGAGGAGGTGCAGAAATGCATCACCACAGTTTTGCTGTGGTTGATGGTCATCCTGCTCTCCTCCGTCCACGTCTGCAGTCGCTCCAGAATTGCTTGCAGTGGCGAGTAGTCCGGGTTCTTGGTGGACACTGGGACGCCCACGGTGCAGTCGTCCACATACTTCCAGCAATGGGGGGTGTCAGTGAGGGCGTCGTTAATGAGGAGGAGGAAGCATAGAGGACCCATCTTGGTCCCCTGCGGGACCCCACATGTCAGCATGTGTGTGTGTGTGTGTGTGTGTGTGTGTGTGTGTGTGTGTGTGTGTGTGTGTGTGTTTGAGAGAGTTAGCCACCCTCCCCGAGTGACCCATTCCCCACACCCACAGGAGCGCCGTGTGGAGAAGAAGCTGAATCGGGCGGCGTTCAAGGGGGAGAAGAAGCGACAGGAGAAGATTTTAATGAATAACAAGTATAACAACAAGATTTCCCTCATGTAATACCAACACCAGTAATAATCATAATAATGTCGCTGCTGTTACATTATTATCATTATTATTTTCCGTCATCAAAGTATTTATATATATAATTTCTCATATATATATATATATATATATATATATATATATATATATATATATATATATATATATATATATATATATATATATATATATATATATATATATATATATATATATTATATAGTACTATACACACACAAGTTATTGCAGTATAACAGATTCATATTTATATTACACCATTGTTATTTTACTTGGAGGAGAGTTAGACCTAGAGAGAGAGAGAGAGAGAGAGAGAGAGAGAGAGGTCAACATTCTTATTACCATCACCTCTCATCCACTTCAAGAGGCTGCAGTGGAAATTGTGGTTTTCAAGGATGCTTTCATGATTCTAGTGATATGTGAGGGAAGAGAATAAGCATGACAACCCTGATAATGACCACTGTGGCCACTGGAAATGGCATTGAGAGAGAGAGAGAGAGAGAGAGAGAGAGAGAGAGAGAGAGAGAGTTTAATTAATCCATTCACTGCTGTGATCACCTTGATGTAATAACATTCAGAGTATAGGAGTATAATTCGACCAGAATAGAATAAGAGGTTTCTTTTCTGTTTTTCTATGCTGGAAAGGTATACTCTTGTGTCTGAAAAATGTGAAGGGATTATGGGAAAAAATGACTAGCACTGAGAGGGTTAGGACAGGAATGAGTTTGTTCGCTTTCATGTGACAGGAGCAGGTTATCCCACAGTTTGCTGCAAGACAGACTAGCGTTTCACCTCAGCACTTTCAAATGGACAAGATTTTGTTGGCTGATGGGCTGGGTTCTGATAACTTCACAATTTTTCGTTGTTCCGGAGTTTCTCAGACGCTGATTCTTTTTCTCTACTAAGCATTGTTTTCCTTCATTGTTCATACCACTTAGGCCGGGAGCACACGAGCAACTTTGTGTTCGCCACGCTGTGGCAAACACACTGAAGCATGTTTAAGTGACTGTGTCTTGACTGAGCCACACCACAGAGTCGCCCGTGTGTGTGTGGGCACAAGCCACTGTGGCACATCTGTGCCTGTCGAGACCTCAGTTCCAGCATGGATTCTGAGAAGGAAGCAGTCCTGGTTTTTCCTAGAGAATCCATTCCTCTGTAGCCAGACACAAAGATGTCACACATCTCCTCCCATGCCTTGGCTTTGGCAATTTTATTGCCAAAGCGCACGTCCCATATTGCTGGCCAATCTTCAGTTTCAATAATGAATCAATCTATATCAAGTGTAGCCATGGTATTGGTATATATGATATGTAAAGAGGAAAATGTGCTAATTCCTTAATGTTTGGTATATGACTGCCCATAGCCGTCATGCGTCCATCACTCGGCCACGCTCATTTGTGTGTGCGGGTCCTCGACACAAAGTCGCGCCTCACTGTGGCAGGATGAGCTTCTAAACAATGGAAACTTACGGAGACCCACGTCACTGCCATGACGTGGCACCACAGAGTCGCTCATGTGCTCATGGCCTTAGTTTCCTTCCTTTTATGATGGATTGAGGACAGTGTTGACCCTTGCAATGCTTTCTGTCACCTGCTCTCATACAGACAGAAGGAGTAGAGGGAAGTGTCTCTTATTTATATCTTTGCAAGGACTTTTTAATGCTACCACTTAGTTTCCTTCCTTTTATGATGGATTGAGGACAGTGTTGATTCTTGCAATGCTTTCTGTCTCCTGCTCTCATACAGACAGAAGGAGTAGAGGGAAGTGTCTCTTATTCACTTCTCAAGAAGGGCTGTTTTTTAATGCACAGGGATGAGGGTTTTGAGATTCTGAAAGGGTAGTTTTATTCTGTGTAATCTTTCATCTTAATGCAGAAAGAGTATAGGGAGATGTCTCTTATTCAGATCTCAAGAAGATATTGATATAAGTGCAGTAATGATGCTTTGTAATGATGACCTAAGACTTTGATATGAATGTGTTTATAGGTCAGTCAGTATTTCCCAGCCAGAATAGACATTGAAAAGTACTGTTAGCATTGATATAAACATATGCAGAGTCTTGAAGCATTGCAGAGATGAACTGTGATTAAGAATACATTGATATATTCTTGTTTATGAGGCAGCCAGCATTTTCCAGCCAGAATAGACAGTGAAAAGTACCATTAGCATTGATATAAACATTTGCAGAGTCTTGAAGCATTGCAGGATGAGGTGTAATCCTGAAAACATCCTCTCTTACCCTGTACCCAAGCCAGCATGTCTCACCCAACAGATTCAGCATAGAAACATTGGTTGACTCACCAGATAAATAACAAGGTATCATAGGTCTTGTTTCCAGCCAAGTTTTCCTTCCCCCAGTATACTCCACGCATGACTCGCTCACGCACACGTACGTTGTATAAATATTTACTCTCGCCCCAGATATTTATCTATGTTATGTCAGTCTCAAAACCATTAAATTATACATGAAAAGAATTGGTTTACTGGTCTTTCCATTCTCCTTGTCTCTGTTTGTGGGAGTTATCTGTCTGTCTGTCAGTCCGTGTGTGTGTTTGAGTGTGTGTGTGTGTGTGTGTGTGAGTTATTCTGGTTATTTCAGTGCAGTGGTTCCCAAACTTCAGGTTGTGGCCCACTTTCCATACCTGATCCTTGTCCATGCCCCACTGCCAAGCATAACCCACCACTACAGTGACTGTCAACACTCCTACACTCATTAGCTCCATAAAAAAAAATAATTCTAGCAAATCCTGTAATTTTATTAATTCCATTTGTTATTTTTTTTCTTTTGTTAAGTATTGATAAAGAAATATGTAGTTTGCTAAATCTCATAATTATTGACATGGTACCAAAGTTACATAATGTACATAAAAACTGTCAATACTTAGAGAAATCAATAAATGGCATTATTGCAGAAAGCTGTTTTAACAAAAAAAAAAAAAAAAAAAATTCCCCTGGTTTAAAAGTGTATTAATCCCACGCCATATAAACACCTTTGAATCTGACAAATCTGATGCCTTTACAATTCTGAAGTGAAATGCAACCATAGGGAGTCATAATTAAGTGCCACACCCAAGGCCTTCAGTGGCTACACACACACACACACACACCCCTCACCTCCCAAACTGTTTGCTTCTGAACATTCCTGCCAGGTTCGTGCTTCCTTCACTTAATCCCCATTCCACTCAGCGTGATGGTGATGTTGCAGATTATCAACAAGCTTCTTGATTCATGGTTTTGTGTCACTTAAAGCACACCGCAGGTCATGCTTTACTTCAAGTCTGTTGAAATATTTCGTTTTAATGCAGAGTGGATGAGAGAATGCAGCTTCATAGGAATAAGCTGATGAAAATGGTTGGAGTCGAAGAGTAATTTGTCCATGTGTCAAGTGTCAAGTTTCTCCTATGCTGTGTTAATAAGTGAACAGAAACTTTCCAATTTAATCACTTATTGGAATGTCTGGTACCGATCAGCATCAAAGTGTTCATGTCAAGAATAAACAGTGAACCCGATTATTCCCAGGTAAAGAATAACCAACCCAATAATCTTGTAAAGAATAGAGAACGTTGCTGTTATCTTGACATTATCTCTCTGATGTCCTACATTATCTCTCTGATGGACCCCTACATTCTGCAACATGGCTTCCACATTGGGAACCACTGTTATAATGGAAATTAATTACTGTGCTTTTGAAGAATGTTTATGATTCTAGTAACAATTTAACAAGGATGAGAAACTCTCTCTCTCTCTCTCTCTCTCTCTCTCTCTCTCTCTCTCTCTCTCTCTCCAGTAATTTACTCTCTCTCCATATTCTGATCTCATTCTTCTCTCTGCTCTTCTTCCATATTCCATTTCTCTATGTATTCTTCTTTTCTCTTTCTTTCCTTTCATTCTCTTCTTTCTCTCCTTTTCTTATTTTATTTCCAATGTCTTCTCTCCTTTCTGTATCTTATTTCATTATTTTATTTTCTCTTCTCGTCCCCTCTTTTCATTCTTAATCTCTTCTCTTTCTCTCTTTCCTCATTTTATCCTTAATCTCTCCTCTTTCTCTCCTTCCCTTATTTCATTGTCTTGGTTCATCTGTCAAATTTATCTGTTAATATCCTCTTCTATCAGTTATTATGAGTATTGACTAACACACGTGCCTTTCATTGATCTGTTATATTGCATTATATTCATATTATGCATTGAAAAGTGTGAGAAAGGGAGAAAGTAAGAACATTTTGTATGGAACTAGGAGCAGGGTCTGAATGTTATAAAAGATAAAGAACTTGAAAGACGCCGAATTACTGCGCATCGAATGT
>NC_087193.1:12742383-12744883 GCF_035594125.1 Scylla paramamosain | reverse complement strand
AGAGAGAGAGAGAGAGAGAGAGAGAGAGAGAGAGAGAGAGAGAGAGAGAGAGAGAGAGAGAAGTTTGTGAAATCAATATGTTTCATCGCACAGTACACAGGACCTATGCTACCGGCACTGCCTCGCTATTCTCACCCTTATGTGCCCCTCCCTTAAGGCTCACATTTGTTCCTAGTCTTCCCGTGGCTTAGGTCTTTGTTCCCCCTCATTGTCCTTCCCTTTAGGCGTGTGTCCTTCGCTTTTTTTTCATTATTATTATTTTTTTTCACCTTAGTTTTCTAAAGTGGTATAGAAAAATAGGTGGTGCTGTGGTTGTGGTGGTGGTGGTAGTGATGCTCTCTCTCTCTCTCTCTCTCTCTCTCTCTCTCTCTCTCTCTCTCTCTCTCTCTCTCTCTCTCTCTCTCTCTCTCTCTCTCTCTCTCTCTCTCTCTCTCTCAAGTGTATTATTATTATTATTATTATTATTATTATTATTATTATTAGTAGTAGTAGTAGTAGTAGTAGTAGTAGTAGTAGTAGTAGTAGTAGTAGTAGTAGGAGTAGAATAATTATTAATAATATCATCACCACCACCACCACTTCAATTTCCTTCAACTCTCACGCTCTTAAAACAACAACAACAACAACAACAACAACAACAACTAGCAGGACAACCCAGCCATCATACACACAACAACCTTTGCACCAATGAACCAATCCCACCCAACCCTGCTAACAATTTCTCCCTCTCTTGCCCCCCAGGGTGAAGCAGGAGCCAGGGTCGCCAGGGTGCAGCAGTGAACCCCCGACACCAGGCGCCCCTGTGTTGGATGAGCAGGACCTTCACGCCTCGTCCTGCTCCCCCGCCTCCCTGCATGGTAAGTACAAGGGGGGAGGTGGGAGGGGGTGCCTTCCTAATACTGTGCTTGGAGAGATCTGGGGAGTTACGGTTGCTTGTATTGTTGATCTTATAGTCATCTTCCTTATACTCTTCCTGGTTCTCTTCCTTATACTCGTCTTTGTTTGGTGAGTATTTGTCCTCCTCATGGTCTTCCCTATACAAGTCTTCCTCATATTCCTCCTATTGTTTTCTTGGTATTTTTTCCTCATTCTGTTCGTCTTCCTTCCCTATAAGTCTTTTTAATATTTTCCTGTATATATATATTCTTTTTTTGCAGTAATCTTCCTTGTTTTCATCTTAAACGTCTCTTCCTTCCACTCATACACACATACGTACATACAAACACATACATACATACACACACACACATTACAGTCATTGCTCAAATTATATATATATTTATTTATTTTTTTCAGTTTCTCTTTTTTCCGTTTCAAGTTTCCATTTATAATTTTAACGCCAGTCGACATTTTTCTTTTTTTTTTCAGAGTGTAAAGGTTGAACTCTCTCTCTCTCTCTCTCTCTCTCTCTCTCTCTCTCTCTCTCTCTCTCTCTCTCTCTCTCTCTCTCTCTCTCTCTCTCTCTCTCTCTCTCTCTCTCTCTTTATTTTATTTCCAACGCCATGTTCATTCGGTTTTTTTCTCAATCACTTTATTGTCCTATCTTTATTTTCTTTAATTTCTTTAGAGAGAGAGAGAGAGAGAGAGAGAGAGAGAGAGAGAGAGAGAGAGAGAGAGAGAGAGAGAGAGAGAGAGAGAGAGAGAGAGAAATTCACTTACACAGATTTACCACAGAGCATCGATGACCCGTGAGAGAGAGAGAGAGAGAGAGAGAGAGAGAGAGAGAGAGAGAGAGAGAGAGAGAGAGAGAGAGAGAGAGATTTGGTATATTCGGTACAGAGAACAATATAACAGAATCATGGCTTTTAAATCAATAACAGTGAGAGAGAGAGAGAGAGAGAGAGAGAGAGAGAGAGAGAGAGAGAGAGAGAGAGAGAGAGAGAGAGAGAGTTAAAGTCACAATTTTCTTTCTTCCACAAACAAACAACATCATTTGAGATTTCGTTATAAAAATCCTCTCTCTCTCTCTCTCTCTCTCTCTCTCTCTCTCTCTCTCTCTCTCTCTCTCTCTCTCTCTCTCTCTTGGCAGGGTCGTAAAGTCGTCTTTCTGTTTGTTTATGTGAGATTCTCAGCTTTATTGAACGTGTGTGTGTGTGTGTGTGTGTGTGTGTGTGTGTGTGTGTGTGTGTGTGTGTGTGTGTGTGTGTGTGTGTGTGGTTCTTTCTATTCTTCATCTTATCATTAGTTTTCTTCTTTTTTTTCTTCTTCTTCTTCTTCTTCTTCTTCTTCTTCTTCTTCTTCTTCTTCTTCTTCTTCTTTTTCAACTGTTTCTTATTCTTCCTTCTCTATCAATTTTCTTCTTCTCTTTCATTCAATATTTTCCTTTCTCCTCCTCCTCCTCCTCCTCCTCCTCCTCCTCCTCCTCCTCCTCCTCCTCCTCCTCCTCCTCCTCCTCCTGTTTCCTTCTTCCTTTAATCTATTGTTATTTTCCATCCTCCTCCTCCTCCTCCTCCTCCTCCTCCTCCTCCTCCTCCTCCTCCTCCTCCTCCTCCTCCTCCTC